>NW_015091257.1:15834267-15869048 GCF_001431845.1 Calidris pugnax
CCGCCCTGGTCGGCCGCCGGGGTGGGCTTTCCCCGCCGGCGGCAGGGGGAAGCGGTCAGGCGGGAGGTGCCGCGCCGCGGGGCCTGAGGGGAGAGAGGGAGGGAGGGCCTGGATGTTTGCGAGTGGCCGGGCCGCGGGGCTCCCCGCGAAGCCCGCCTTGGCTCGGCGCCCCGCTTAGCGCAGCCCTTCGCACCGCGCTCCGGGAAGATGGAGCGGGCCCGGTTCTCGAGCAGAGCGAGGCGCGGTACCGTGCGGGAGCGCCGTCTCACCTCCGTGTCCCTCCAACCCCGCCGCAGGAGCGTGAAGGAAGTGATTAGTGATCGAGCCCGGCTTGGGATGAGCCGCCGGCTCTTTCGGAGCTTTACTCCGCCGTTATCTGTAGGGGGCACGTTCGAGCCAGAAACCGAGGAAAACACGTTTCTCAACGGCCAAGATGGGTGAAAAGGTTTAATGGGGGGATAGAGTGTGTGGGGGGGGAATCCGCCATGGCTGGCGATGTCGGTGGGCACAGAGGAAGGCCGGCAGCTCGGGCTGCCCTTCCCGGGGCCGGCGTGCCTCAGGGGTCTGCCCTTCTGTGCCCTACCCCTTCCTTTTCCTTTCACTTTTTGGAGGAAGGGAGGTGTGAAGGCAGTTCCCCCGCATCTACGCATAGAAAGCTATTAATGGCTTGGTTTGAGAGAGAGGTTCCTGACCCCAGGCCTTTGCTGCGCGCTGTGCCCTTGGTGACATTGCTGCATTTGCACTTTGGAGAGCCAGGAGCCGAGAGGGGGAAGGGGTCAGTGGAGTTGCTCCCAAACAGTGCTTTAGTGTATCCTGCTGGGCTTCATGTGGAAGCCTTCCAGTTTCTGTAGTGCATCTTAGCCACTCTAATGGTGACCTAATGGCAAACGAGATAGCCCTGCCATTTTCCTTGCATCTTCATAGAATCATAGCATGGTTTAGGTTGGAAGGGACCTTAAAGATCATCTAGTTCCAACCCCCCTGCCATGGGCAGGGACACCTCCCACTAGACCAGGTTGCTCAAAGCCGGATCCAGCCTGACCTTGAACACTTCCAGGGATGGGGCATCCACAACTTCTCTGGGCAACCTGTTCCAGTGTCTCACCACCTTTTTAATATCTAGTCTAAATCTCCCCTCTTTCAGTTCCTAAACCATTACCCCTTGTGCTTGACTGATCTAGCATGAGCAGAATTGGGAAGCTAAAGCAGTCTAAAACCATTTTTTTGGATAGCAGCCAGCCCCTGCAGTGACCCTCTCTGCTTGTTTAGTTGCCAGAACTATAATGGGTTCAAGGGTTACTTCAGTAACTGGCTTTTGTGGAAGAGTCAGAATTGCCAGGGAAAAGAGTAGGACTAGTTGTATTGAGAATAAGCTGTAGGCATATTAGTTGCTCTATGATAAAAAACTATGCCATTAATTAAATAAAACGTGTGGTAACAATTTGAAGTATTGTCTTTCAGTTTGGTTTTCTATTCCATTTCCCTTTACTTTTGAAGACAATGTTTGGGTATTTCTCCAATCAAGATGGATGCACCTAAATGGGGGCATGGACCAACTGTACAAGTGTTGCTGTGTAGATCAAAGGAGGGAAGAAGGCTTTTTCCCTTCGTATGTTTGTTTCAGCACAGTTGACATCTTCAGTGATGTCACCCACCCATCTTCCACCCACGACAGCTCTGAAGTTGGCTTCAACTTTTCATGTGGAGTTTTTCCTCTCATCTAGTGCTCATGGCCCAAAGCATAAAGAGTTGTCTCCAGAGGAAAAAATGGTGAATGCATGTTTTTAGTTAGTGTTAAAAGAGTTAAAGTTTCATGCTGGATCATGGATCATCAATTAACTGAGGTTTTTCCTGTAAGTTACATGGACAATAAAACTTCTGAATGGTCTGGAATGCCATGAAATGGCAATTAGTAAAATGAGATGTGTGTTTTTGGACCTTCTGATCTTGTGACATGTTATCTCTACAGCTTGGCTGAAGCTGTTGCATCTTTGTATCCTGGACAACACAGGATCTGCCAACTTACTGGTAAATGCACACTCCTTATTCCTCAAAACATTAGCTGTCCCCTCAGCTTTTGACAGATATTTATTTTTGGTAGGTATTAATATAGCTGTTAAACTTGTTAGCTTGTAGGAAAGCAAGACTTCAGTCTGTGAAAGCAAGTTTGTTCAATAGCGTGTTTCATTGCATTGCATCTTGGAATAACTTCATATGGTTATGGTGTCCATTTCCTTAAGAATCTGCTTATGCATGAGAGTTATGTATGGTGGTTGAAATAATTTGGATATAGTTCTCAGTGTTCACCCTTAACACAGTAGAGATTTGGGGTTCTCCCAATCCCAAAGGAAAGAAAGCCTTCACTGTTATTGTCCAGGATCAAGATTGAACATGAATATAAAAGATGGCATAGCGTTTCTGAGATATTTAATGTTTTCCTAGGAACTGTTTGTTTCTTGCTCTGTTGTGTGTGGCTTGTCTTCGTCTTCAGTCTTTTGGGGTTCTCAGGGAGTAAAGGAAGGAGGCTGTCTTTGGATGTCAGTGAAAGGATCTGGAGGACACAGCTCTGTGTTAGGAAGATGGGATTTTTGTCATGTGCTAATACTTGTGCAGCTATTAGCTGGCAACTGTTTATGCTGCAGAATGGTGTGGATTCTGATGGGTCATTCCTACTGATGGGCTGACTTGGCATGTGCCAAAACCCTTCAGTAGCAGCCCTCTTTTCTTCAGGCATCCCAAGTTCTCTTGGGATATTGGATTGTGGTGCATGTCATGTACATTCTTCAGGATTCAAATGTGTGCTCTGCAAGGATCTTGAAAATCATAACTAGAATAGTAGGCACTATATAGCGTTTACTGTCATTGCTTCTGTAAGGTTGATGATTGTTGGAAGTATTGAAAGATGCCAGCCACTGTCAATGAAAATATGGGTGTCAGAAGTTAGAGGAAACAAGTCCTCTTTTGTTGGTTTGAGATGGGGGGAACACACACACAACACAATGCTCCTGGTAGAGGTGAATGAAGCCACATACCTCTACTAAAAGCTGTCAATCTTCTTCAAACCTCTCATTTTTTTTAAACATACAACAAAATCTACAAATTAAAAGAAAAAAAGGACCTTTTGTCTGTCTTCCTAACTAAACCTCCTCTAACCGTGCATCCCATCATTTTTAAAAAATAATCATAGAATTATAGAATTGCCTAGGTTGGAAGGGACCTTTCAGATCATCTAGTCCAACCATCAACCTAACACTGACAAAAATCATCACTAAACCATATCTGCAAGTGCTATGTCTACCTGTTTTTTAAATACTGCCAGAGAGGGTGACTCAACCGTTTCCCTGGGCAGCCCATTCCAATGCTTAATATCCCTTTCAGTGTAAAAAATTTTTCCCCAGTATCCAATCTAAACCTCCCCTGGCACAACTTGAGGCGATTTCATCTTGTCCTGTTACTTGGGACCAGAGACGGACCCTTGTCTCTCTACAGCCTCCTTTCAGGTAGTTGTAGAGAGTGATAAGATCTCCCTTCAACCTCCTTTTCTCCAGGTGAAAGAATCCCAGCTCCCTCAGCCTCTCCTCATAAGACCTGTGCTCCAGACCCGTCACCAGCTTCCCTGCCCTTCTCTGGACCCGCTCCAGCACCTCAATGTCTCTTTTGCATTGAGGGCCCCAAAACTGGACACAGTACTTGAGGTGTGATCTCACCAGTTCTGAGTACAGGGGAACAATCGCTTCCATTGCTCCTGATAACAGTCCAGGATGTTGTTGGCTGCCTTGGCCACCTGGGGACACTACTGGCAATTATGATAATAGGCAATTAGGTGTAAGCAGATATATTAGCTATAATCTGTGGCCCCTGAGATAAGCAGTCAACTTCAGCAGGCAAACAGTATGATGTTCCCTATCCTGAAACACAAGAGTGCTTTAACACTTATGAAAATGGACACAGATTGCTTGCCTTAATTGGTGCATAGAAGGCTTTAGTCATTCCTTTCACTTCTGGGCTAGTGACATTTGTTAGTCAATCAAAAAATGAGGAATTTAAGACTCTTCAAGTTATTTAGTGTAAGGACTTTATTATGAAAGTATATAGATTCTTGGTGCCTTATACCCTCACAAAATTGAGCTTAGATTACTGATGTTGTAAATCTGCTTATATATGGGAGTGTTTCCATCCATGCATGGATGTGTTATATAAGCTTACTTCTCTTGGTTGTTGAGAACAGAAATGGTTAATGTTCTTCAAGTTTCTTTAAGGGTGGAAGATAATACAAAGATTTTTGAGATTTTTATTTGCTTCAGAAAGTTGCTTTGAAAGGGTAAGAACTTGTTGGAAAACTAGTTTTCACTGTCTTAAAGTTGACAGTTTGGGAGTATTGCTAAGGGGGATTATACAGTTCACAGTACAGCTGCACATACAGTTGTGCTGACAACATTCAGGGCCAGGGCACAGGCAAGTGAGCTGAAGGAGGAGAGCAGTGATTTGCTGAATGGACACAGTTACTGCAATAAATTCATATTATACTCCTGTGTGAATCAGCACACAACGGGAATGCCAGGGCTGTACTGCAGGTAAGGCAACACTTGGGTTTTTATGAAAAAGGATAAGTAGGCATGTGTGTGCACATGGTCTGGTTTTCTTCACATTTTTATTTTCATGGAGATAGAAAAGGGAATGACCTTTTGTGGGCTGAGCCTCCTATTTTGGCCATCTGGCAGTGACTTTGTTCTTCTCTGCAGGGTCCACTGTTCAGTTCTGATACTGTGTATGGAGAAAAAATTGGTGAGAAAATCAAGCCTGTTGTCAGTAAGAACACACGTAAATAAAACATGGCTAATGGCTACAGTACTTACTGTCTACATCCAACAGCATTTAGACATATATTGAGAGAAATTCTTTACTAATAAATTGTATGAAAGAAAAATCTAACTGGAATCATGTAGATTGGATTTGACTTGCAAAACCTATTTGATACTTTGGTTAGTGTTCTGCTGCATAACTGCACTTACTGGAGACAAACTTGATGACAAAATGGGGTGGTTTTTTTTGGAGGTTTTTTCAACTTGTAAAGCATTAAGCTGCTTTACAAGTTAATTAAAAATGCATAAAATGTGTCAGCTGAAGCATCCATTACAATGTACAAAGAAAGTGCCATTAGCTATACTGACAATCCTATGTCTTAGACTTTTGGTCTACTTTTAAGCAGACATGGAGGCTGTCAGATGAAGCTTTAGTATGGAGTCAGGGGTGTAAATATTTAAACAACACTTATATCCTTTTTTTTGTTTACAGCTGTTTAAATACTGCGTGATATGCTCTGGTATTTGACATCCTTTAAAGTGTAATAACTAACTGGTCATACAGATTGTTCCAGAACACAATCTTGATTATGAGGTGTTCTAAGTTGCTCTCCTAACTGTTCTTTCAGTATTGAAGTTTTTACTTAGGCTATCAAGTTGTTAAATATTTGAATTGGATGCAGTTAAACTAATGTTTTCATTCTTGTCTTTGTTTTGATTGGAAGTCTTAATCCTCTTCATAGAGCAGGACCACAATTTTATGTGCTTGTTCTTGGCTGTGCTGACCTAAACTTTGGGTGGGGGGGGAAGAGTTAACAAGGCTTTGGTTAGATCTACATCCCTTTGGAGCATGGTAGTTAAGCTTCATTACTTTAAGGACTAGCTTAACTTTAAAAAAAAAAAAAACAACAAAAAAAACCAAACATCCTGAGGGGACAGTCTCCCAGAAACAGAAGAACTAAATGGTGAGGAGGGGTGCTGTGTTGGCTCTTCCTTTCTACCATTTCTGAATTTTTACCTGTGAAAACTCTTCAAAAGTTTAGCTGCCTGTGTGTGGTGAGCTATATCCTGCTATAGTAAAGACACTCGGAAATTACTGCTGGTTTGTTTTAATAAACAGATAATCAGCAGTTCTAGCTGAGTCATAATTCAATGCACACTAAGTGGGGAAATGCCAGAGAAAGCAGGAAGAGGTGACTGGCATTGAAAGCTCAGTGTCTTGTGCGGAATTTTTCCACAAGTAAATCAGAATCTTGTGTATGAAGGAGAAAGAAACTGCCAAGTATTAGTTTCAGCCTAAGATTTGATTGATGATTTGTTAAATTAAAACCTTTGAGCATTTGGCTATGTATAGTTATTTTGAAATTGGTATTTTCTATAATGGGTGTTTTTTGTCTAATGTACTAGAGATTCTAGGGCTTTGTTTTTCTTATGAGGCATGTTCTGCTTCTAAGACTGGAGGTGGCTGCAGTTTGCAGTAAAAACACATTAAGTATATCTGTAACATATTGTGGGGGGAAAGGCACCTCTGAGCCTTGTAGCTCAATTTGTCTAGTTCTGTCAAGTACTGGGTTGTCTGAAGTGCTGAAACATCTGATTACAGTGATAACATGCAGATGATATGCTTATATCTTTTCTTTACCATATTGATTTATGGTACGTTATCAGAATTTGCTGACTCCTTCACTATGATCTGTGTGCGAAGACCATGTAAATAAAGATTAAACAAGACTCAAGTAAATCTTGCAACTCTGTTATCAACCTTGACTAAAGGTGTGTTTGCAACCAGCTTGTAGCTGCAGTTCAGGAATGGATCTGTTTTAGTTTGAGCAGTACTGGCTCAGCCTGTGCTCTTGGTGGGGCTGGTTTGAGCTGAGCCCTGTAGGTCTCCATAGCCTAGTTCTAACAGGTCTGGACCAAGAATTGGCCTGCTGTGTGTCAGAGCACAAGTGGGGCTTGTCAGGAGATGTTAATACAGGAATTAATAGCTTTCCATTTTTAGCAGTAAGGACTGCTGTGAACTTATTCCCTGCTTTTGTTGATTTCCAGTTTTGAAGATGAAAATGCTTTATGAATGGAACTCCGGAAATATCTGATTCTTGAGCATGATGTCAGGTACTCAATGGCTGCTTGCTCAGACATGAAGGAACTGTCACCTGCAGAGGTGAACATTAACAGCATGGGAGATGTTTTCCATGAGGCTCTGATTTGCAACTATGGAACAAATTCCTGCTTATGTCCTCAACTGGTCAGTAGGGTTTATCCTTCTGAGCGCTCTTAAAATGCGAAATGCCTTCACTAAGGCTCTGATCTTCTCCCAGAAGTCAAGAATATATTAATTGGGAAATCAGCCTGATGGCCTCACAGGAAGAAAAGCATGGCCCCTGGTTATGAAGTTTATTAATAAGCAGTTTCATCTTTGCAACTAATCTTATTATTCAAACGGGAATGAACTCTAAATTAGTAGCAAATGCTTTCCTCTGGTTCTTCCAGTATATATGTTGCAGTGATGAGTCTTCATTGGTGCTTGAAAAGACTTGCTAGTCTACCTAATTTCATACGTGCAATGTGCTTGCTTTATTCAAGTAAGAAAATTATGTGTTTAGCTAACATGTCTATAAGGTTAGTGACTAGCTTTACATTAAAGTGTGAGAACATAATTTTATTTTGGTACTTCACTTTGCAGTTTGGCTCACCTGAAGGATTATTATCCTGGAAAGGAGAGGAGGGTAAAACAAAAATGTTTTGTGCATCTGGTACAATCTGTGTTGTTTCTTGGTTTCTTTGTTCTGCCCATTTAGGCTGGTCTTCTCTCTGCTCTGCCTTCTACCTAAGTTATATGGCTCTGCTGTCTTCCAAGAGCACTGAACAGCACGGTTATTAACACCAAACAATAAAATAGATGTAAACTGACCAATACTGTCAGGAATGTGACATTCACTTAGAGAAAGGATGACAAAAAAGCAGTTGTATTCTTGAATTGCTTTTACAGTAATGGTGCTCAGCTTCTGCTGCAGGTTTGATGTGCAGCAGAGGTCATGTAAGAATAGTTTCTTGATAAAAGGATTCTTGTCTCTAAGAAAGCATTTGTACCAGAGATCTACGTGATAAAACTGCCCAACCTTGTTAGTGTTCTTTACTTCCTTGTTTAAATGATGTGTTTGACTGAAAAGTCATGGGAGACTGCGATGAAGAGTGGGAATGCTGTGATATAGTCTAGTAAACCTTATGTTCTGCCCTCATTAATTTAATTAAACGCCATGTTGTAGTGACTTGTAAATGAACGTACTGAAAGAATCAATTTTTGTAACTGCATTATCTCTCCTTGTATCAGAAGTTCACTATTTAACCTTTTTTAAAAGAAAGTTTTTGCCTTTAAGACTAGATGGAAATGGAATATTGCTTTTGAAGACAGCTAAAGCAAGCCTTCTCCCACATCACTTCTACTGAAATGTGGAGCCAAACGTGCTGTTCTCATGTGTTGAATTTCAAATGATAGCTTACAAAATTGACCTTATAGTTAAGATCATGGCTGTTGTGTTTAACACTGTTTTGGATTAGTCTTACTCTGCGTATGAGCTTACCGGTACTACTTTGAGATGTGATGGTACCATTATTCTGCAATTTGACAGTAGATGTTTTTAGTATTGTAATCCAGGAACTAGAATTTCATGTCCTCTTGAAGGAAACGGCAAGGCTTAAATTAAACATCACTACTGTTGGAATGTATTTTTATTGAGGCTGAGGTTACAGAAACCCTCAGGAACTTCAGATTCACAGAACAGCATGGGGTATTCAATACACAAGATCACTTCCAGTTTTGTGTGTACAGCAAACTAAATTCTTAATTGTTATAATACAGGAAACTGAATAGAGGTAGGGTGTGGAGAGAGTGAAAACCTGACTGTGGCTTGAAGCAACCTCCTGTCACTCATCTTGGTCTGAGCAGGGGGTTGGATAAGATGATCTCCAGAGGTCACTTCCAATGTCTGCTGTTTTGTGGTAGCTATCTGATGCAGCTGTGCCAGAGGAATGTACACAGAATTGACAAAGTAAGAAAATCAGACCCCAGGCTTGCTCAGGGTATGTTCAGGGTATGATACGTAGGCTCAAGTGCTCTTTCACCCTTCCTTTTCACTCCTTTTTATGGCTGCACTAGCTCTTAAAATATATGTTGTGAGCTGTTTTGGAATGCTTCCCACGCCCCCTCTGAACCACCGTGGTTGATTCTGGTGGATGAGTGTAAATGAAGAGACAGGAATGAAAGGGGGTGGGAGTGCTCTGTTTGGTGGCAGTGCAGTTTTAGCTTGGCATCAGTCAGAACAGAAAAACATGTGGAGTTCAGTCCCTAGTTGGTTGGATGCTTTGGGGAAAAGGTGGCTGGTAGCTGTGCAGCATGTGTGGGAAGGGAAGAGGGGGGGTTGCATTTAATTTGTGCAGAACACTGGAAGAGAAGAGAGGTGATTCTTGCAGGAGTAATGTAGAGTATAACAGGTATAACAGGAAAAACTTATGCTTTCAGAAACACTGCAAATACCGCTTTAAAGACTTAGTGTGTGGCAAAGATTCCTCTTCAGTGTGTTTCGTGTGAATATTCTTGGCAATCTGAACTATATAAAGGTGATGGTAGTGCAGGGGAAGGATGAGGATTGAATTCTCCTGTTGGTAGCAGGGTATCTCTAATACTTTGAGAGCTCACTTGATTTATGCTAGTTTTACCCATAGTTTTCAAAGGACACTTGGATGCACTGGGTAATTTATATTGACTGTGGTGATGACATGGATGTGCTGATAAGTTCATGGACTTGCTGTTGTGGCACAGTATAGCTTGATTTGTCTGTATTCACTATGTAGCTGGAAGTCCTCGGAGTAGGAGTGTGGGGGATGTTCTGTGGAAACTGTTTAAGAAAAAGCAGCCTTCTGCCTTAATCTTCTCTTAATACAGAATAATGAAAGGGAGGAAGTGCACAAGGAAGCTTGATAATATCTCATGGGTGAGTGAGTAGATGACTATTTCCACCTGCTGCCCCTTTTTTAAGCCTCGTGCAATGCATGATTTGTTGATGTCTGTGTGCAAGTCAACATGAAGAGGTTGATTTTCACAGGTGCAAATTGATTGAAAGGAATAATTTTAGTATAGATTTCTGCTTCCTGCTGTTTTCTGCTTTCACAGAGATAGTAAGGACAAAAAGAGGATTCTTCTGGTGTGTTTGCAGGTTCTGACAGGAGACTTCCAAACTTAATACCTGGGAGGCACGTGTTGCTAAAGCGGGATGTTTTTCATTTGCATCTGTTAATATGTCAGGCGAAAGCTAACTTCCTTGTTCTGGAGAGTAATGAAAGCAGGGGCTTCAGGGTGTTCATTTGTGAGGTGTGCATTTTATTTTGTAGTTGTTGAAGGAAAAGGACCAGTTCAGGGAACTGCTGTCATTCTGAGCTTAGTTGAGCCAGTGGTATTTCTGTGGAAACTTCTCTGGATAGTCTTAATGTGCTCTGCACACTCATTTCCATGCAGGCAGATAATTTTAACCAGGACAAAAGCAGTACAGCTCTTAAGTTTCCAAGTTTTAAGAAAAAGGATTCCCATACAGGAGTTAATGGCTAAATGGTAACCAGTTAGTTACAAATTATTCAAATTATTATATACTGCTCCGTACTTTCATGTGTTGGGGAGAGGGAACTAGTAAGATGAGGCTGTTGGCTTTCCATGAACTGCCGTGACTTTTGTCTCCGTTTTTATTATTTCTCCATTTGTTTCAGTGCCTAAAGGAAATCTAGGACATGTGAAGTACAGGCACTGGAGCCTGAAGTTTCTTCTTGTCTCTGGGTTTTAAAAATTATGAATGTTTGGCTCTCTGCATTCCTGCAGCACACACTTAATTCTAGAGTTTTTCTCATAACTAAGATTGAGATACAATATTGGCATTGGAAAAATGCCTCAGATTAGTCTATGAATGAGAGGAACCCCTTTACACCTATAAGCCTGATTTACTTTATTTCCAGTAAGTGGTAGTGGAGGGAGGCACCTTAAGTGGCCTAACTTGACTGTGGTGGGCTTGGTGCCAGAGCAGTGAGGTGTGCTGCTGCAGCAGGTTGAAGGCCCATCCTTCTGCTCCTTGCCTCTGGAACTGCCCCTGGGACCTCACCTGGTTAGAAATGAATCTCTTTTCTCAGGTGGGTTCCCTTCATCACTTGTACCTGACACCCTCTCACCTTGTCTCTGCATATTTCCCTTTTCTGTGATGTTTTTGAAGAATTGAAGTTGACAGGTAGAGTGGACGTGTGAGAACTGGACTTGCACAACACAATGACTTAATATATAGAAATTATTTATTTAAACAGCTATGAACTGAAACAATATGTCAGTCATTCAGGTTGCTGTTTACTATTAGCATAATCTACATTTTTGTCTTCTAATGTACACTAACTCTTAATGCATTCTTAATGAAACAGTTCACTTAATTTGTGCTTTTTTTTCTTCACTTTTCTCCATTGAAAGTGTAGCTACCAAGGGAAAGATACATCAGAGATGCAGAAGCATATGTAAGTGCTTTGATGTGTCCTATTGTTTTGGATACATTACGTTCTTTCCTTCTAGAGGAAGTGATTCACAATGATTCACAATCAAAGTAAGGAAAATTGAAGTCAGAAACGGGGTGCATATTTTCAAATGAGAGCTAATCTGTTCCCATAGTTTACTAAGATTTTGTCAATCCTCTGGTATGAGGAGGTCTTAAACCAGAATATTTTTAGAGACAGTCTGGCTCAATAGCAGATTACTGAGCTCCGTGTTGGAGTATCTGGGTGAAACTAGCCAGCGTTACACGTGAGGCCAGACTAGATGCTTACAGTAACTCTGGACTTTGAGCTGTACTTATGTTCATAGGTCACTGTCAAATAATGGTTTCTTCGCTGCTCAAATACTAAAGGAGCATCTGCATCTTCTGGAGACCATCTCTTCAAGTGTGCTGGGATTCCAAAACTGTCTGGCTTAACTGGGCATTAAATCCTTTGAAAAATATGCATCTCTCCAATCTTATACAGGATGGTTTTGTTTCTGTGCTCTAGAGTTGAAACTTTGTTGTCATTCCTTCTGACAAATAGTTACAAAATAATTAAAACAGTATTTCATGCTTGGTAACCAGATTTTGTTTCCTTTGTCCTGAACAGAAAAAAAAAATAAATTAATGACTACTTCAATTAACATTTTGATGTAGATTCAAAGGTGTCCATACTGTTCTGATCGCCATTGTCATTTCGGCTTATCAGTGCTTGCTATAGCATATCTGAGCTTGAAGTGAGTGGTGGCAAGTGGATTTGGGTGAGACATCCTAAGATTGGTGAAACTTCCTGATGCCTTCAAGTATCCACTGGTGCCTCAAACACTTTAAAAAGGAGTCTTCAACTTTGGAGAATTAATTAGCCCTTTGAGGCAAATCTTGTGTGGTATAACCAAAAGGATGAAAGAGCATGTTGTTGTTTTAATTTCCTAAAGTTAATCACATAATGGGAAGAACTCAATCAAGCTTGTGCCTGGCTGCTTAGCAAAGAAGTCTACTGCTGAATGATGAGCAGCTTGTGAGGGATTACTGTGTTCATGGAGCAGAAGAACATCAGTGATGATTTGTCTTGAGGTCTCTGCCAAAGATGCACCTAGCAGGAATCCTTGAAGTTGTTGAAAGCAGATAGGCTAAATGTGATATGAGCACTTCAGTTCTTCCAGAGTCTGTTCTCCATTTGACTGCTTCAATATCTTGCTGGAGCTGCAGAAGTAGAGTGGTCTGGGGGTTAGCTGCATATAAGTTTGATTTTGCTTTTGTGCTAATTTGCTGGCTTGGAAGGGTATGCTGTGCATTATTAAACTCAGTTCTTATTTAACGTTGCTGTGGTGGTGACATAAGAAATAAGGGAAGGAAATAAGCACGGGTTTTGTAAAAGATAAGGAATAAAGTGAAGGAGTGGGGCAAGGAAGCCAATGCCAAGCAAAAAGAGGGGAACATATGTCTGAAATAATAAAAACTGAATATACTGGCTATGGAGCGGCTGCTCTTGCCCTCCCTGAAAAGAGTGTTGATGCATGCTGAAGTTGTAAGTTCAAAGTGAGCACTACGAAGTTCCCTTCCCAGTGCAAATATGAAGAGACTGGAACCACTTTCAGAACAGTGGCTCTAATTAAGGCTTATGCTTTTGTCCCAAAAACATATTGGCTTGATTGTTTGGTCACTTATTACTACTATAACTGTGGTTACTGGGCAGATAAACTGTGTACTTGGAACCTAAATTACTGCCTGCACCATGGTGGTACCTGACTGCTGGATAGGAAGCATAGAAATTTACTGGTACAAATAGTGCAGATTTTGATACGAGGGTAGGGAAGGGGAAGAAAGCTTCATAGTGGTAGTAGACTGTGTATAGAGTGTTTCGTCAATGAGGACAAAAATCATCAATGGTGTAATCAACTGAGAAAGGGCCAGCAGTTAAATCATTTACTGTTGTCCAACAGAACTTATTTTTTGTTAGTTCTATTTCCTCATAATTTGCAGCATGGATTAGTGAGATGTAGAAGGTGAAATATGTCTTAAAACATGTATTCAAGATCAGATTGTATGAGCAGTAAGAAGCAGGGCCTTTCCACTTTCATTAAATATCTTTGGCAAGGTGTTGGAGAATTGGCTTGCTCTTGACTTTGTGTAGAGGGAAACTAAAGTAAATGCTTTATCTGTTATTTCAGTCTGTCCCATTGAACATACAGGGATAATAGAATCCAGGCTTTATATATGGGCTAACATAGATTTAAACTAATAAAATTTTCAGTTTAGTCTACTGTGGAGTTGCATAGAGATGATAGATGAGCCAAACTTCATGATTTACTTGCTATAGATTTGTTTGAAGCTTGTATAAATCAGTAACATTCTGGAAACTATTGCTCATTGTGTCTGTAGGCTACACTTAATTGTTTCCGAAGTATGTGTATTTGGGGGCATGGAGCTAAACAATTACTTTGGGAATAACTCTTTAATAGGTTGGGGCAAGGGGATCAATGTGTCAGTACTAAAGCATTTGGTTATAAACTGTGCCTCTATAATGTGGCTGTACCAGGTGGCTTCTCTCATGGAGAATCCTGGTTACATTGAAGTACTGCATGACTGTAGTGGCTTAGTTTTGTGTTTGTGGAGCAGAAGTTATACTTACCTCACTGAGATGGCCTGTAGATTAATATTGTGTAGGTTTATCACACACTTACTGGTGTGACAGTCTTTCCAGTTTCGTTCCTGTTCTAGTAAGTGCTTACGAGACTTGCAACTTGTTTTTGGGATGCTTATTTGAGTGGTGCATCTAGAATTGTTGTAAAGAAGATTATTTTAAAAAAATCCCAACCCTCACAAAACTGTGTACAGCAAACCTGAGGCTTCTGGAATTGGCACATTCTGACTGAAGAAATACCATTATGGATAAATTATCAGCTTGCTTTTGAAGGTAATCACTAGAGTAACTTCTTTAATTACTTCCAAGTGAAGGGTGTAATCTTCTGAGTGGGAGATCTCTCCCATAGCATCATGAAGATTTCAGCTGGGGGCTTTCTCTATCCTGGATGTCCAAAAAAGGATGTTTCTATAGGGCAGACTGGATGGGGTAGTTTGCCCTGTCTGGTTTCCAATACCTTTGAAAAAAATGGTGAGCCGTAAGGCAGGGAAGCGAAGTTTCTTGTCAGTGCTGTGGTTTCTTTCTGGGGTGGTTGTTTGTGTAATTAAGTGATTTAAAAAATAACTGCGTGAGTAGGGACTTGTCTGGGTTGTGATACAGTTGGTGACCAACTGTAGCCATATAAAAGTACTCCTACTACATCCATTGTAGATAGACACTTCTGCTTGGGGTAAAGACTGATTTAAAAGAAAATTGGATCCCCATACACAGAGGAATATATTTGGGGACGGGGTGGGGGGGAGGGGAAGGAAGGGAGAAGGTATATGAAACCTATTGTTCAGAGGGAACTCAAAGAAAAAGTACTCCAGGCTGCCAGCAAAAACTCTGCAGCCTTAAAAAAAAGGCAGAACTGATTTGAGTGGAAAATCCTTACTGACTCTTTTTTTCTCTTAATTTTACAGCTGATTGCAATGCCATTCTTAAAGCTCTACAGCCCATTTTTCAGGAGCAGGGAATGACAGAAACAGTTCATAACTGGGAAGACCATGGTTATTTAGCAACCTACATCACAAAAAATGGCAGGTGAGTGAATTTTCTTTTCCTTCCTATAGATTAAATCTCTGTCCTCTCTTAAAAATATTTATTTCTTCCTGTACTGGATCTCCTTCTGGGGTGCAGGCAGGTCAAACTTTTTTACCAGCATTGTGTATAAAGTGACTGAAAGCAGAATACTGTTGATAATGTTGTTTATGTCATCTTGCAGTCTGGATATCAGAACAGTTGAATTGGGCAGTCTGGGCTGCATTGATACAGTAACATTCTATGGTGTCTTGGTCTCAGAGCCAGTCCTTCCAGATGCGGGGTGGCTCAAGTCAGTTATATGTAATTCTTAGGGCAACTGAATGTGTCTGTGTTCAAGTCTAACTTGAGCGTGTGAATGATGAAAAATTTGTCTTGTATGTGCTTTTAAACACTTTATAATGCACTTTAACTTCTCAAGCAGCTACTGAAGTAACTAACAACATGTCAAAGGTGGTTGGTGTCGTTAGTGACACTCACATAAGCAGAATCTACTGGGATAAACTGGTGAGCAAAACCACATTCACTTTAATTACTGAAGCTGCTTTACAGTGTCAGGGTTAGTTAATTACTGTATATGTTTATCTGACCTATTTATTAGTAAAAACTTCATTTGTTTCCAGTTATTCAACTGCTTGTTCTTGACACTTATTGTGTATGTTGCTGCTCTTGTTTTTGTGTAAATACCTACTTCAGTGTTCTACAGGACTGGAGTTAAGCCTTAATTGGTTGGCTCTCTTCTCCTGATTGATTTGTTAAGCAACTCAGTTGGCTGCACACCTAACATGAGAATTACCTAAGGATTCTTCAGTTACATCAGTGCACTCTCTCTCACTATATAGAGAGAAAACTGATACATCTAAGCAGGAAAATCAGATCCTAGGTAAAGGTGTTGCCTGCTGGAATTCATGTCTCTGTATGTTCACTGTGTATGAACATATTTGTATATACAGCTCTATATGTATTTTATATATATAAAAGTGGTGTAGACAAATTACACTGGTAATCTTAGGGCCTGACTTAGGATTAGACTCACGCCAACTAACTTGTTACTGTATGTTTGTATCTTTGCTACTCATGCTCTGTGAAGTTCTTAGTGTATTTCAGTCAGCTTTTCAAAGGTTACACTGGCTGCTTCTGATAAAAATTATTTGTTTTTTATACTTGTCTCTCGTTTTTGTAAAGATAAATGGGGAGAATAGAATGCGGTTTCCTGAAAGCTGCTTGTAGTAGATGAACTTCAGTAATTGCTGAGCACTTGTTCTGATTCTAAATGAGTTCTTTCCTGTGTATGTTACTGCTGTTGGTCTTCTGCTTTCCAGCAGCATGACATCTTGAATCATCTAGCTTCTCACTATGCTGCTAAATGCAATTTAGGCTTTTGCACCAGCATTCTTGCTGTTGTGAGAAGATGATGGGGGAGGTGGGCCTAGTGGCCTTCCTGCAGGGAAAGAAGGGAGGGTGTGTTAAGTTGGGTCTTGGTTCTAGATGCCTCTTGCCACTGTTTCTTATGCTAAGCAAGGGCAATCGCTTGAACACCTGTACTGCTGCAGACCTCCAGCTTGCTTCCTGGATTTCTTTTTAGGGGTACATCAACAGCTTGTCAGCTGGCAGGGTCCTGGGCTGGCTTGTTCCAGAGACCTCTCCCAAAAGGCAGTGCTGGTGAGGCTGCATGGTTTGGGCTGCTTCTGCTGTCAAGCAGTTGTAGCAAGTAATCAAGTAGCCTTACTTTTCTTACATATAACCCTCATGTCGTGCTTCAGGGCATGCAATTCATATGGTCAGCCTGATGTAAAATACTTCCCTGGTGACTGCAGCAGAGCCCTCCTGTTGCTTTGGATGCTTTGATATGGCAGTTGGTGGGTTGAGGGAGAAATGTCAGTCTTGAGACTACAGGATTGGGGCTAAATGGTGTAATCATGGAGGTGGCCTACCTGTTCTCAGGGGAGCTCAGCTCCTTGAGCCCTCCACACTGAGTGCAACCTGTCTAGGCAAGTATTGGTTCTCATCTGGTTAATAGCATCATATGCTAGGTATCTTAGACTAGTGCTATTCATCTCCTCAACTCAGTGAGAAATATGATAGAGAATATTGAGTTTCAGGAAAAAATGTGGACTTAAAGATGCTCTAAATACTGAGGTGGCCACAAGACATGAATGGGCTTTCTACTACTGCAGCACCATTTTCGCCTTTCCTGATTAGCACAGGCTTATTGACTTGCTCTGTCATTCTCCATTTGACATGGTTTTTTTGACATGTAGGAGTCTCCCATTCTCCCTGTAAATAGGCACGTGTTGCAACCTTGCCTTTCCTTGTTCCCCCATGTGTACTGCACTTCACTGTATCACTAATCCAACTATGGATCATCTCCCCAACAAAAATGTGGTTAACTGTCAAAAAGCTTTAGCTGAGCTTAGTTTTAATATCAAATTACTGTTGAAAGCTTAATATTAAATTGTGTACAAGTGTTGTCAGTTCAAAATTATGTTTGATAATGAGACTTAACCCTTATGAAATAAGACTTCAGAGTTCTGATACAACAGGGATCTGGGAGTAGTTGGGATTCTAAGAGAAGCTATCCAGGAGAGCATCCTAAGCATAATTAGGAATTGCAGTTTGCGATGGAGCCTCAAAATGGAAGAATGAAAAACAAGCATGCATGGAAGAGCTGAATAATAAGAGGCGATCATTCACTCTGCAAATGGCTGGCTCTTTTCTGGTGCAGTGCTAAATGTCGATTAATAAAGAATGGTTATTGGTTTCTCTTAGTATATTCATTGCTGTTGGAACTCCAGAGCATACTGGATTTATTTCCCTGCAAATTACTCTCTTTGCTGGTCAAATTACTGTTGAAGTGGTGGAGTTACTCTTCTCTGTGTATGTAGCCAGGCCCATTGAAAAAAACACCTAATTGGGGAACAGTAGCATGTGCAGGAGAACTTTGTGAATTTTGGGACCTTAGCAGTTTTGTTTTCTTGAGTTTTAAGATCATTTAAAGAAACGGCATGTACTCTTTTTTTTTTTTAAGGCAACCTTAAACAGGACATTTCTGTTAATGTCAGTTGATGGCTTTTCAGTTAACTGAAACAAATGAGGGTATAAACACTTAAAAACCAATAGATTGGACAGTTAGAAAACCCTACAAAACAGAAAAGAACACTTAATGAGTAGTAAGAATGGACTGGTGAACATATAGAGGATTCTGTGAGCCTGCACATGCAAGCACATTTTTAAGCAGTCAAAGATGACTGAGCCATTGCAAGACAAAGATGTGCAGCTGATACAACAAGCTGGGTACTAATCCCAGAAAAAAATGTTTGAGATGAGATAGGAATATATTGCTAAACAGTGTCTACAATCCAAAGTCTGCAAGAGATAATGGAGACCTGTAGCCTGCAGGGTGTCCCGTGTTACAGATTGCTGAATTGTGGGCAGTGCTGTTGACAAAACTGTCTATGACAAAGATACCGTGTGAACAGCCCTGCGGAGGGCTGTGGTTGTTAAACGAATTGGAGCTGATTTGGGGATTAAGCTGTGCTTTCCTGTTGTCATTACCAATGCAACAGATCCCTGTTTTCCTTTGTCTGAAGTTAAGCAAGCAAAAGTCACATGTGGCAACTCTACCTGGTCCATTTATTTTGTGATTGACTCTGACAAAGGACCTAATTGAGGGAAGTTCAGCTGAAAACATTTACTAATGGGGTTGTCAACACAAGGCTATAGAGCAGGGCAGGAAATGGCTCACTTGAGCCACTGAAGTATCTGTCTGTAATGATGGGGATGGATGCACTTGTCTCTGCTTTTCCAGCCCCCCTTGCTCAAACGCTGAATAGGGGAACAGTAGCACATGCAAGAGAGGAACTCCCATCTCTGAGTTTTGGGGCCTCAGGAGTCTTCTTTCTTCACCTGAGTGTTTTCAGATCATTCCCAGAATGTTTTCAGGGTCACTTTTATCAGCGTGCTTTATTCGACTGTCACTTATTCTAGTTTAGGCTGGACAGTTTAAAAAAAAAAGTGTTAGGAATGTGAAGTCTTTATCTCATTTAATGTACAGAGTCATAGGGCCCAGTATATTTTCACAGATTAAAAGAAGTTCTTAAATATTGGTTAAGGAGAAAATATTAAAGCTGATCTTTGGAAGCTGTTGGTTTTTTTTTTCCAACTACTGCTATATTCTGATAGTATCACTGAGTTTGGTTTTTTTTTTTTTCAACTACTGCTATATTCTGATAGTATCACTGCTTGTGAGCAAGTCCTCTTCTGTTATATAGTGTGTACACTTAGCAGTGGTTTTTCTTGAACTTTGTGCATCCACATTCCCTCTTCATGAAACTTAAGACTCACAGTAGAAGACTATCTTGTAGAAAAGCTATGACCTCCCCTATACACACAAACCACTTTTTAGCTTCTGTTCTGTGTTTGAATTCCTGTTTAAAGAAATGTAATCCTACTGGCATTTGACTTCACTGTTCACAACAGTGCAAGATTTACCCAGTTGAAGTAGGTTTATATGTCACTGAGATGATAATGGATATGTTAACACCATGAAGGAAGTGGTGAGTAGTTTTATTTTTTTTCTTTATTGTATTGTGGTTTAACCCCAGCCAGCAGCTAGGACTATGCAACCTCTTGTTCACCCACCCCCAAAAAGGGTAAGGAGAAAAGGAGGGGAAAGGGAAAAGACAGTTGAATAGAACAATAATGGAGAAGGAAAATAACAATGGTAAAAGAATATACAAGACACTAGTAGAACAATAATGAAGGAGAATAACAATGGTAAAAGAATATACAAGACACAAATCGGTTCTGCTTCCTGGTGAATTGGTTGCCCAGCCTGACCTGAGCAGATATAGCCAATTTCTACCCTCTGCCAAGCCCCACTTCCATAGACCTAATGCTTGGTATGTTACTGAATATTCCATTGGCCATTTAGTTTTCCACCCTCTGCCAAGCCCCACGTACATACCAAGCATTAGGTCTATGGTACTGAATATTCCATTGGCCATTTAGTTTTCCTGTCTATGCTCCTTCTTGGCTTCTATATTACCAAGTCCTCTGTAATATAAACATCCCTTAGCAATGACTAAAACTATATGCTTTGTTGATATTCCTTTCATACCAAATTTGAAAGCACAGTATGCACTTGAAAGAAACCAGGATACTTGCTAACCATTCTATATGCTAGTCAGCATATTTTAAAGGAGCGGGATGAACGTTCCTCAGCTCTTTGTTTCAGGCTAAAATGTTGTAGTTTTTTCATGGAGTTACCCAGAGAGCAAAAATGGGCTGAAAAATAGCAAGCAGTTGCTAGGAATCAGCAGCAGGTTAAAACAATGAAAGCTACCACAGTTCTAATTTCCTTATTTTCTAAAAAGAGAATAGGAGTAATAGTATAGTGAAAAACTGGCTGCTTATTTCCTTAATGTTCCTAAAGTACTCAGTAATTAAAATGAAAAGTATTTAAAAAAAAAAGAATATGTTTTATTGAAGCAAGGTCATGATGATTTCTTCTATTTATTTTCATTTAAAAAAAAGAATGTTTTATTGAAACAAGGTCATGATGATTTCTTCTATTTATTTTGAGATTTCCCAGTGTAAGCAAGTTTTAATTTCAAGGTGATGCTTTTACTGGCAAGCTATTTTTCAAATACTTGAACTACTCCATCTATTCTGTAGTGATTCAAAGTTAGTCTGTCAGCAGATAAAAGCTTTGGCAGGTGAAGAGGGGTTTGTAGGTAGCTCTCTGTCTATCCAGTTCTATTCCCTGGGTGTGGTGGTGGGGGAAGTAATTTCTCAAACAAACACTTGAGAATGTATTTTCTTACTCCTCAGTACAAGTAACTAAGCTAGGATATACATTTTGGCTTAGCATGTGTTGATCTCCCTGCTTCTGGGTTGGTTTTTTTTTTTTTTTAAATAAAGATACTGCTCATCCAGTGCTTCTGGTTGTGTTTTTTTTTAAATAAAGATACTGCTCATCCAAAATCTCTCTTGGTTTCAGTTACTTTTTTTTTTATTTGTGCAATAGGGATTTATTTCTTAACATCTGGTGTTCCCTGTTGTTCGGGTGGGAAGATGCAGCTCTTGATGCAAGATGCAGCCCTCAATAGAATTGTTTCTGTAGTTGAGACTCATTTGCATGCGAGCACATGAAGCTTGAGTACTGCTCTGGAAGACCGGGCAGGTATGCAGGTGCAGCAACAAGTGGGGCCTTGTTACAGTGGGGGCCACTTCTCATGTGCAGATATTCTTACCTAATGTGAAGGAGAGGATCATTCCTGCCTGAGCCTTTTTCTCATTGTTTTTGTGAAAGTCCATGCAAGCACACAGCAAAGGTGCGGCAGGTGTTTTATTTTGAAAACAAGAATTAAATTTTTTGTTAAGACAACATGCAAGAGAGGAGACTTCTGAAGAAAACTTCATTTTTTTTTTTACAGGTTTTTTCTCTCATTTGGATTGTAAAGTAGTCTTTGCTATATTTTCATAGGTAGAAAATGGAAGCTGTATTATCATGGTCTTTTAAAGACCTCCCTCAGAAAATATAAGAGCTGCTGCTAAAAACCCACATCCATACATTCTACAAGCACACAAGTGTAAAGTAACAACAGCCAGCATTACCTTTGCTCTCTACTGATTGAAGCTAGTGAAGTCTTTTGTGGGTTCAGCCTTGGCCTTCTGCTGTTGCCTTAATGCTCCTCATCTGGTTGCCTTTCTGGATGTACACTTGTACTGTTTGCGGTGTGTTTAAATCTTTACAAGCATTTTAACTCTTCTGGGTGTTAATTTCTAACCAAGTAACTTTTAACCAAGTGACTTGTAACCAGGGTATAACCAGCCTGGATGTTTATCAGCTTCTTTCAGAATTTTGAATTTCATTCAGAGTTGTTTACCATAAATTAGCTGAGATCATCAGCCAGGTGCTAAAAACTTGAGTTTTTGCCCCACTACACTGCTCTAGTATGGTCGCTGCCTTTCATCTCCTTCCACAGGTGTTAGGACCCTACTATTTCAGCAGAGGTAACAATTTGACGAAATGTATGATGGCTCTGCAGTGTTACTGTCTTCTGTAGTCTAATGTTATCACATAATTTCTGATAAGTGTGAAGTTGGGTGGTCGTGCTCTTCAGAGCAACCTTCCTCTGTGCCTCTCTTCGTCTCTCGCCCAAAAAAAGACCCCAAAGCAAAGGCAGTAACATCACATACTTCATGCAGTCCCAGGGGAAGCGTAGACAATGTCAGCTGTCAAATCTCATGACAGCGATGTGATTCTTGTAGGAAAGGGATTTAAAAGGGAACTGAAGTCATGGGATGATAAATCACTTGCTTATTTTTTGTAAACAGCCACCCCACCCCTGGACTATGGGAGTAAACTGATGAGAAGTTTTTCTAACAGTGCAGATATCTCTGGCGCTGTGCCAGCCTTCAGAGAGCTTGGTAACTGCTGTCTCATGAACTGCAGACGCTGGTTTCTGTCTGTCCTGCCGCAGCTCTTAGGGCCTGGAGCCAGGTCCATTGACTTCACCAGAAACGTCCCTTTTCGCTGTGAATGGTTGTGTCCAAAACCTGCTGGAGTGACCAGTGCTTCCACCTAGAGGGCTTCTGCTCTTTGTTTTTCTCTCCTTTTTTTAAAATAAATAAAAAAAAAATCTCCTGGAGTCGTGCTGTTTGTCCTTACGCTTCTGCCTGACTGTTTTTCCCTCTCCTGTTGGGCACATGACGAAGTAAGGGCCATGGGGAGTACAGCCGTTTCTGGTTGCTAATCAAAAACACTTGTCAGGAGGACACCTAGTGGACAATCGCTGAGGTGTAGGGAGGGTCACTGCAGACTGTGACAATCTGCAGGTAGCTGGGAGGGGGAAGCACTGTGTGCAGGTGCGTGTTGTGTAGAAACATCTTTCTTCTTGAAGGCAAGACCCGTGCATAAAGGCTTCAGGAGAGCCTGACACTGCCCAGGCTAGTCTCTTGAAGAGAAGTGGGTGACTATCTGGTTTTCTGTCAACTGTAAACACAGCACAGCTACAGATCACTGCTGTCCAAAGCTAGTGAGGGTGTTTTTATTCTTTAATCACTTCAGCACATTTCCCGATTTGATCATTTTGCAGTTACCAAAATTTATAATCTTCAGATAATACAGAGTATGCAGGATTTTCCCTCTGACTGCAGCTAAGGGTGTCTGCTGGCCAAAGTTCTCACCACCATGGGAGGGGTGGTGTTCATATTGAGGTGGACAGTTTAGGAAAGGAGCTCTGAAGGGGACAAAAAGAGGTGGGGGTTGTGGGGAGATGGGAGGTCACCTCAACTTTTTGTCTCGACAACAGTTGGTTTGTGTTTTGCGTTTGAGGCCTAGTGGGCTGTTAAGAGCAGACAAGCAGAGAAGGGGGCATTCAGAGAACTGTGCACAGCTTTACCTGGGGTTTCTCTGTGCTGTCCTAATGAATTTATGTCTCCGAACATTCTTCTTTCTTTCCTCAGCTGTTCCTGTTCCCATCCCTTTCTCTGCCCCCTTCTTTCACTGGATGTTTCACCGTCCTTCCTTTACGTAATTCCCTTGTAGCCTTGTTTCTTTTTGTCTTGTCCTCTCTCCACTATGGAAAGATAGCCTCTGCTACTCTGTTTTCTTGTGTCCTTCTCCATCCTCCTAATCTTTTGTTTGTTGCAAATTCTTAAAGGTCCTTTATTTGTCCACTAAACACTTAGTATGGTGCAGCCTTGCTCTTTGGTCCTTAAACGCTCCTGTAATAAATACAGTATTCAGTAAGAGTTTTGTCCGTCTTGCATCTGTATTCATCAATGAGAATTTGCTATTTTAATTTCTTTTACAGTCAAAGCCGTGGTTTGCTCCAGGACACTTAACTGTCTCTCGCTCACAAATTTTTATTCAGCTTTGAATGTGCATGCTGTCTCTGTGAATAGTTGCTATAAAGTTTATAAAAAGGAACAACAACAAAACAAAAAATCCAACCCCAAGAAGTGATAAGGGAAATAGAGGGGCAGGAAAGTATCCAGTTGTTTTCTTGAGGCTTGATTTCAATTAAAAAACAAAACCAACACAACACACCTGGTCAAGCTAGCCTTGTACTTCCTACTAGCCTCAGCTCTTTAAGTATTTTCCCCTTGTACCTTAGCTGTTCTGGTTTGAACACCCTGCTGCACTGCCTTGCTCCCTGCTGATTTTTAGTTAAGTAGTGCCTGGCATACTCTTGCAACTTCCTGTTTGCTGATTACTAGCAGAGGAAGACAGAAGCTGGCACTGGCAACACAGAATCATAGAATTCTATAGAAAAAGTTACAGACAGCTGGAAAAATAAATATGTGTTTTCAATTTAACTTGTTTCAGATTTTCTTTCCTCGCTCACTCTGATTTTTGATAATAAAATCGTTATCACTGTCTCTCTCTTTATTTTGTAGTTTTGCCAATTTGAGAATTCACCCTCATGGATTAGTGTTGGTGGATCTGCAGAGCTTCAATGATCATACAAAAGGAAGAGAGGAAGTTGATCAGGTATGAATGATGCTTATTTTATTGGGCTTATTAAACTGCATGGGGAGCTCCTTTTCAGGTCTGTCAAAATATATCTCAGTGAAAGATTTTTAAATATCAAAGTTAGTTTAAACCTGAATGCTTGCATATGAGGAGTAGTAACACCTAACGTAGCTGCATACACATATGAGTGCGTGTGCACACACACATTCTTTCTCTTTGGCATGTCCTGGGCCTTGTGTTCTTTACTATAAAAGCTGTAAAGACATAGTAGCCTTGGTTAGGGTTCAGGTCTCAGGGCAGTGAGGGAAAAGTGATGTTCAACCTGCAACCTGGTGTATTAGTGCATGACTTTTTTCTGTCTCTAACCTGAGAGATGGGGAGCCTCTATACTCAAATTTCTTCCCCACAAAGAAAAATAATTTCATCTTTCCTGATACGAAAGCTCTGGAAATTGGATATTGCAGGGGAATAGGCCACTGCTTTGGTAATGAAACCTTACAGGGTTCTTGTGTTCCCTCTTTGGCTGTGCCTGAAAGGTTTGGCTACGTTACCCTGGAGGACAGATAAATGCAGTGATGACAGCTGCTATAATATGCACATTCTTGCTAATAACAAAGCTAAAATGACCAGCTAGTTACTTATAGGCTTCTAATGTTACATTTCAAAGCCTTTCAGTGCAGGTGCTACTTTTTATTGCCTTCCAAGTAGCCTAATTTTTACATTGAGTGATCACCTCTAAATTCCACCTCTTTTGTTTGCTATTTTTTCCAGCTTCTAAACAAAGTAGAAGAAAGAATGAAAGAATTGTTTCATGGTAATATAAAAAGGGTGAAACGGTAAGTTCTTACATCTGCTTCTGTATGTGGCTTCTCTGCATAGTTGCTAAAGATAATAAGCAAATGATGTTTTGCTGTACTGTGATGAATAGCCAGGAGTATGAATTTATGCACGTGGGGTTTTTCCCCTGATATTTTAAAATTGTTTTATTGCAGAATTGAAGGTACCACAAGGTTTGTCATTTTGTTAAGCTTCATCTTCAGTATTGTTACTTTGTGCAAGGATTAGTTCTTTTAATTTGCTGCAAATGATTGCAGGACATGGTGGGAGAAATGCAACTTTGGAAGCAGGAGCAGACTGCTCTGGAAGAGCTGGGGAGCCAAGGGTGGCAGGGGGATAGGTCAGGGCATGAACCATACCCTCTGGGCCACATCCCACTGGTTATTTGAAAAGTGGCATTACACCTTGAATATTATTTTTTGTGTTGAACAGTTATATGTAAAACACAGAGAGGTAGTTATCTTGCTTTACTTTGTCCTGATAAAGCCTCACCTGGCACACAGTGTACAAGTATAGATAATCTTGTGTAAGTGGGGGAAAAGCTTTCTCTTTGAGGATATTTTAATACTGAAATATGATATTGGGAGTTTGTGGAAGCCCTATGATAAGAACTTTTAAAAATGGATCAGCAAAAATCTGCCTGAAGTGATCTAGATTTATTCAGTTGCCTTCGTATAAGAAGATGAACTTTCTAGAATGGTGGATCTGGCGTGGATCTTGTCACACACCCTTCAACTTTTTTTTTTTTTTTTCGATTTGCTTTGCATCCTGCTGGTGTTAGCTGCACACACGCAGCTCCAGAGGGTTGGACTAGATAATCTCCAAAGGTCCCTTCCAATCCCATGTGAATCTGAGATTTTTTTAATGCTGCTGGGAAATTTGTTTCTGCCTTTTTTTGTCCTGAGGTAGTGAATAGAGGCTCTTCCTCTCACCATGTGCTGCCATCTTGTGCTCACTGAGAGTAGAAAGTATTTCTGAAGTGTTTATTGAGAATTTAGAATTTAGTGCATTTAGAAGAAGCTTGTCCATGTCTGGTCTTCTGCTACGCTCTCCTGGGGGAAAAAAAAAAAAGTCTTAATTAGAGATAGATTCTTAATTAGAGATAGATTCACATGCACATTGTGTAGAAGTTGTCATAAAGAGAAACCATATATATTTCACCTGTGTCTTAGCAAGTTATGTATTATTAACACATGGCTGATATATTTCTTATATCTGTTGAGTGTTACATCTTGCAAGTTTTCTTAGATCCCTCTTGGAAGTATAATTCTTTATTATGGTGAATCCACAGGATGTTTAGAAGGAATTTAAAAAAAACAAACCCCACACATTCTCAAATGTTTTGTAATCTTTTTTTTTCCTCATTATTTCTTTCTAGATTGCCAGCCATTTTGAGAGGGGGTGTCATCGATAGATACTGGGGAATTTTAAAAAAACAAAAACCACACATTCTCAAATGTTTTGTAATCTTTTTTTTTCCTCATTATTTCTTTCTAGATTGCCAGCCATTTTGAGAGGGGGTGTCATCGATAGATACTGGCCCACAGCTGATGGGCGCCTGGTGGAGTATGACATAGATGAAGTTGTTTATGATGAAGATTCACCTTTTCAGAATATTAAAATTCTGCATTCAAAACAGTTTGGGAATATTCTTATCCTCAGTGGGGATGTTAGTAAGTATCTTGAGGATCCTTTGTGTGAAATAGAAAACACCACTTGCTAGAATTTTGCTATGGCACAGTTTTAGTAAGGGTCATGGTTCTGATGCTGGAAGCTACAAATATGCATGTACTCATATATCTGTTCCTGTGTATAAAGTATTTTAATCAGAAAGGCTGGTCAATGTAAAATCTAGAGTACGAACACCAATTTCTTATTTTTCCAAAGTTGTTGTCTTAGCTGTGGAAGGTGGCACAGGAGAATAGAAGTCAGAGTCTTCCCTAGCAGAGCTTATTCTAGCCCTTTCTTTTGTATGAGCTTTTACCTGTTTCTTGTAAGTACAACCTCTTAAGGGCTTCTCTTTGACAGTAAAACATGCTACTTTGTCAGTCTTCAAAACGCAGTGTAATTCTAAAGAAATAATAAGAATTAGGAGCTGATGTGTGCGTGTGTGTGGATAATCCTGCTGCTCCCTTGAGTTCTCTTAAGGTAGAGATACAGGCCAGCTGTACCTTAACCCATTTAGCTTCTTTGTTGGTGAGCATCTTTTGACTCTGTCATCTTCAAAATGCTCAGTTGACCTCTTACATTGAGTGACCCAGGCTTTATGGGAGGGTCTTGTCTGGTACTCTGTGCCTGCTGATCTTTTGTATTTTTGGAAGTGAACTTGGGAGAAGATGGGATACTGTTCATTTAAGCTGGACAAGAATGCCTTTTGCTAGAAAATGTAGGCATCAAGGAGTGTGCTTTGTAAATCTCTCAGTAATTATGCTGAAAAGTACTGACTGGGGTAAATGAGGGATGTTGTTGTCTAGGGATAGAATACCTAATTTTGGTCTAATGGCAGAGTAATTAAGAATTTTACTATAGCTTTTTGAAATCACCAGAAATACCTCTAACCATTCAGTTAGCTTTCTGCAACTGTCAGGGGGACTTCTGTGCAGGTGGCAGCTGAAAAGTGTTGTTATTGAATTCATTAGCAAGGTATTTTCTAATTCAGAATTGTATTTGAAATCACTGAATTAGGTATTCAACACTTCTAGCCAGAATTTTTCATCAGTTTCATATGGATGTGAGGTTTTGTTTGAATGTTGTCACAATGTGCCTCATATAAAGGAAAGTATGCCATTACTTTTTTACCTCCATGGGATTTTAAAATATTGCTTTGTGTCATTTTGTTATTGTGCACTTAGAAGCAGAGAGCTGATTGCCAGGCAGAATGATAGAATGTGCCATGGTGTGCTGCTGCACAAAACCGTGCCCTTCTAGATCAGGTCTGTTATTACAGCTTAGAAATGTTACTGCCTGCTTTGAACCTAATGGCGAACAAGTCAGCAGAAGGCACACTTCAGGGCCCTTCAGCAGTTAGGTATCAATGGTCATACTTAGCTTCTGTCCAGGCATCCACTGGGGTGCATCTAGGTTGCTCTTTTTGGTTGGGATCCAGAGCGTGCTTTCAAAAACCTCCTGATTTGTCTCTTGCAACGCTAGTCTGAGGTAAAAACCCACTGAAGTATCAAGTGTGGACATAAGTCCTAAGTGCTAACTGTTTTGCACTACAACTTGGTTTCTCTTGGCTCATGGTACTTGGTAATGCTGAGGTAGCCATTGCTGGGTTTGCATTGAGAACTAGAGAAATCCTATATGGGATTCTGAAGAGCACCTCATTAGCTTTGGTAAATCACCAACCTCCTGTTACCTGGACTGTCTCTAAAAGCTAGCTTCTTTCTGTACATGCTCTTGCTTTGGTCTGTATTATACCACCTTTGCATTAATACCAATTAGTGAGAGGAATTAAAGATGTAATGTTTCTATCCAACTCTTTCTCTTCCTTCCATTCAGATCTGGCAGAGAGTGACCTGGCATATACTCAAGCCATAATGGGCAGCGGAAAGGAAGACTACACGGGGAAAGAAGTGCTAATCCTAGGAGGTGGTGATGGAGGTATACTATATGAGATAGTCAAACTGAAGCCAAAGATGGTTACTATGGTAGAGATATCCTTTGACAAATGACATATGTTTCAACATTTTTCAGCCTGTGTTTTCTGCTGATGTCTCAGCATTGAGCACAGTTAACTGTCAGGTTCTGATTAGTGTGAAGTGATAGGGTCTAAAATGAAAATTTCTTTTTGTCAGCTTAGGGAGACCCCGTGGCTACATATTTGTGCATCATTCTGTAGCGTGTACTTTCAAGTTCCAAATCCATACTGTCACTCTGGAGTAGCCATTTACATAGATCTGGAAAGGAACGCTTCTGTTGTGAGACTGATTTTCTCCGATAACAGATGACAGGTCTGTCAAGTCTGCAGTTTGGGCTGAGTTCTGCCTTCTTGAGTTCTCCTGTTTTTGTAAAGAAAATAAACAGAAGCAAAAATTTAGGAGCAACAATAGGAATGTTAAGACTTGGTGAATTGTGTTGGTGGCAGAATGACCAACTCTTATCCTGTCTTAAAAATACTGATACAAATCAAGTTTTCAACATTCTCTAGTTCAAATAGTTTGTAATGTAAATCATTGTTTGCCATATGAAATGTTGATCATCCTAGGCTTTGGGATTCCCTTGCTAGAAACGAAAAATAATTGTTTTAAAAATGTGGATTATAGTCTTAACCTAGTTTAGCTTTATAGGGTTTTTAAATACACCAGCCTATTGTTCAGGTTTTCAGCTTTCACAGTAATGGTAACCTAAGGTACGAGAAATACTGTTTTGAAACAAAAATAAGCACTTCCTAAACCTCTGGCTGGATCTGGAGGCAAACACATAAGGTTGGTTATTGCAATATGTATACCAAGATACACATTTTACTGTTCCTTTGTGAATGTCACCTTTTTGAGAATTTCTTTCTAAAGAAATAGAAACTACTACCTGTGTTATTTCTGGAATGTAAAATGCCTTAACCAGCTTCAAACATTGACCAAATGGTGATCGACGGGTGTAAAAAGTACATGCGTAAAACATGTGGAGATGTCTTAGACAATCTGAAAGGAGAGTGCTATCAGGTAATTCTTTGTTTTTTTCTTTCATTGCAATTAATATTTCAAATACAGCCATCCTTACCTGGAAGAGTGCTATGGCAACATTTTGGGGAAAAGTCTCCTGATTTTTTCTTAATTTTGGGAAAGGCTTTTTCCTTTTTTATGACACTTGTAAATTTTAATAGCTAGCAGTGGGATTTGTGTTGGAAGTATACATTAAAGTCAAAATATTTTAACTCACCATCTTAGAACTCTTTTAAAAATAATTATATGTAGCTTTTAAGCAATGTGAGCTAGTATATTAAAAATTAAATAAAAATAAAAAATTAATGCATCCTTGCAGTTAAGGTCTTTACATGCTGCATCTGACAGAGCTTACAAACTAGCCCAGGCGTAATCTGACATCTTCACTAGAAATCTTTCTGTTTTCATTACTCTTCCTTAAGGCTCTCACGGGTGCTAGGTTACAGGTGTGAGCTAAAAAAAGCATGCAAAAAATGAACAGAAGAATCACATGCTACTTTGCATGAGTCAGTGGCCCTTCATACAAATATCTTATTTCACTTGTATGTGGGAGGACTGCTAGCTCTTGTTACCGTTTGGTGGTCACCCAGCAGTCAATGACAGAGCTGGGAAATTCAGTCCTGCAGTGCTCGTGTTTTCATTGTCATAATTTCTACAACTGTTTCTCCTTCTTATATGATGTAAGAAGTTGAAAATGGAGTCTAAAATCAAACACATATTTAATTTTGTACTTTCCCCCTCCTCTGAATTCCTACATTTGTTCCTTTTACCTGATCAGTTTTAGGGTATTTTGAGGACTAGCTACAGTTTTTAATTCTTACAGGTTCTAATTGAAGACTGTATTCCCGTACTGAAGAGGTATGCCAAAGAAGGAAGGATGTTTGATTATGTAATTAATGATCTGACGGCTGTTCCAATCTCCACATCTCCAGAAGAAGGTTAATCTTCTAATTTATTTTCCTAAACTTCTGAGGATTTTCCACTTTTTTGCCCCTCTGCTGCATAATAGTTGGCAGTTTGCAACAAAAATTACTTTGATTCTTGCCTTTTTAATAGAAATCTGAGAGGAAAGGAATGGTGGCAACACATCTGTTCTTCTTGACTGTTGGCAAATGAAATTTAGCAAGTGCCTAGGACTTTCTTAAACTGTGCTCTTATTCCAAAATAATTTGAACTCATGTAATTCTTGAGAAAGTATTCAGGGAGTGCACAGTCCAGTAAGTTTTTCCTCACTGTATAATTTCTTGGAAACATCTAGAAAATTACTGTGAAGAAAAACAAAGATACTTCCCATTATCATTACCATTGTATATGGGTTGTGTGGACTTTTTTACTGTTGTTTTTTTTTTTAGTGAACAAGCCAGTAACGTGCTGTTATGTTTTTAAATCATATTCTGTATGCAGATTCCACGTGGGAATTTTTGCGGTTGATTCTTGACCTCTCAATGAAAGTCCTGAAACAAGATGGAAAATACTTCACACAGGTACGATATCTGGGTGTGAAAAAGTATTGCTGTATATGTATTGCAATCTGCATTTTTCAGGTTATTAAAAAAAAAAGGAAGGAGCTAAAACCAAAACAACCAACTAAAAATCTACTAGAATCATAGAATAACAGGTTGGAAGGGACCTCAAGGATCATCTATCTAGTCTAACCTTTGTTGGCAAAAGTACAGTCTAGACAAGATGGCCCAGCACTCTGTACAGCTGAATCTTCAGTGTCCAATGTTGGGGAATCCACCACTTCCCAGGAGACACTGTTCTGATGACTGATTGTTTTCATTGTGAAAAATTTTCCTCTTGTGTCTATTCAAAGTCTCCCCAGGAGTAACTTGTACCTGTGACCCCATGTCTTTTCCATGTGACTCCTTGTAAAAAAGGAATCTCCATCTACTTTGTAGTCACCCTTTATATAGTGGAACATGGTGATAAGGTCTCCCCTGAGGAGACACTGTTCTGATGACTGATTGTTTTCATTGTGAAAAATTTTCCTCTTGTGTCTATTCAAAGTCTCCCCAGGAGTAACTTGTACCTGTGACCCCATGTCTTTTCCATGTGACTCCTTGTAAAAAGGGAATCTCCATCTACTTTGTAACCACCCTTTAAATAGTGGAACATGGTGATAAGTTCAAAGTCTCCCCAGGAGTAACTTGTACCTGTGACCCCATGTCTTTTCCATGTGACTCCTTGTAAAAAGGGAATCTCCATCTACTTTGTAACCACCCTTTAAATAGTGGAACATGGTGATAAGGTCTCCCCTGAGCCGCCTTTTCTCAAGGCTTACTGGCAAGCTGGTTTTCTCCTTTTAGCGACACCTTAGAGATTTTTGCATGAAATTTGGGCTTTGCTAACTGACTTGTCTTTTTTCATTATTTCAGCTGAATTGGTAGCGTTTATATCTTTGAATTTAAAAGCATAATTTCAAGAATCAGCTAGGCATATTACAGAATATTTTAGCTGTAAGCAATTACTGGAAAAGCAGATGTACTTTATAAACAGATACATGGTTTTTAAGCTAATGTAGAGTGTAAGACATGAAAATTTGTCATCCATAAAGGTGTAAGAATTTGACAGAGGTGCAATGGGATGAGAAAATTAGTCATTTGGGAGCAAATGTGCTCTCTTTGCTTGCTATCCACTCCTAAGCCAAGTCACTGGTTTGGCTTCTGCAGAATGGATTTTGAAGATTTGAATATGTTTGTTACAATGCTTGGCATTTTGTGAAGTATTTTATGTAGTCATAAGTAAGATTTTGTCCTTGTGTATGAAGCTTTTAAGGCAAGTCTTTAAAAATAAGTAATTTAAGCTTAGTATACTTGCTATAGTATAGTCGTCTCATGGATAATATAATTGTAGTATAGCTTTCATCTGAAGATACTTTCTGGATATAATCCTGAATTCAGAATGCCACAAAGCTGCGTACAAAAACATGACAAGACCCAGCCAAGGGCTCAGTAAAGTACAAGTCTGAAGTTTATTTCTTTTGTCATGTCCGTAACTTAATTAGTCTTCTGATGTGTGGAGCATCTACCTACAGCATTTTGAAATAATACTGTTAAGATCTGAAATAATCTAGCTAAAATTACACATTTGGTCTCCATTCCTATCAGCATAGGGTGTAAAGGTACAGCAAGGTATATAAAGGTACAGGTTTATAAAGAAATGCAAAACTCATAGAATGAGGTTTTTGGCAACTTTAATGTGGTGCTTTATTTTAAAATGCTGTGGTTGTATGGGCAAGATAAATTATCTTGTGGTTGAAATGTGAAATAAGGATTGTATCACACTGTGATTTTTAATGGCTTTTCGATTCTGTTAATAGTGGAAATATTTATGACATCTGAAAGAACACTGTATCTTTTGGACAGAGCAAGCATTTATGTTGCAGTTGTCATACTTGTAACATACACAGTGGGACTAGCCCACTTTATTAGAATGTATGTAAAATGTATGTCTGAGGACAGGTATCTGTCATATCTGTCAAATTCTGAGAAGAAGCTTGTGCTGAAAGCTGGAGTGATGACTGTGCTGCAGCCATGGTAATTTAAGCTTAGTATACTTGCTACAGTATAGTCGTCTCATGGATAATATAATTGTAGTATAGCTTTCATCTGAAGATACTTTCTGGATATAATCCTGAATTCAGAATGCCACAAAGCCGTGTACAAAAGCATGACAAGAGCCAGCAGAGGGCTGAGTAAAGTACAAGTCTGAGGTTTTATTTCGTTTATCATGCCCAAACTTAACTAGTCTTCTGATGTGTGGAGCATCTACCTACAGCATTTTGAAATAATACTGTTAAGATCTGAAATAATCTAGCTAAAATTACACATTTGGACTCCATTCCTATCAGCATAGGGTTTCTAAGGTGTCTAAAGGTACAGTTTTATAAAGAAATGCAAAACTCATAGAATGATCTCCATTCCTATCAGCATAGGGTGTAAAGGTACAGCAAGGTATATAAAGGTACAGGTTTATAAAGAAATGCAAAACTCATAGAATGAGGTTTTTGGCAACTTTAATGTGGTGCTTTATTTTAAAATGCTGTGGTTGTATGGGCAAGATAAATCATCTTGTGGTTGAAATGTGAAATAAGGACTGTATCACACTGTGATTTTTAATGGCTTTTCGATTCTGTTAATAGTGGAAATATTTATGACATCTTGATATTGAAAGAACACTGTATCTTTTGGACAGAGCAAGTATTTGTGTTGCAGTTGTCATACTTGTAACATACACAGTGGGACTAGCCCACTTTATTAGAATGTATGTAAAATGTATGTCTGAGGACAGGTATCTGTCAAATATCTGTCAAATTCTGAGAAGAAGCTTGTGCTGAAAGCTGGAGTGATGACTGTGCTGCAGCCAGGGTATGGGGGGTGGTTTTGTGTCAGCTGAAACCAACAGAGATCAAGACTAGTGCCATCCTGCTGTCTGTCCTGTCCTGATGGAAGCAGATAACTCAGCTCTCCAGCATCTCTGCTTGCCCAAGAAGAAAGGGCAGCCTTACTGAACTAGCCCTGGTGGGTTTAAGCCATTGTGAAACTGTGCAGTGCAAGTTTCACAGTCCCCAGGCAAGAAGGTGGCAGGATGAGAAAGAAACAAAATTGAAGTGGCTTGAACTTGGGCTTGTGGCTGACTGACAACCAGTGAAATGGCTAGAGTATAGAAGCAGTGTATTCTGGCAACTTAGTCTTCCTGAGGGTGTTGAAAAAAGGAAAATTAATATTGAGGCAAACAGCTATCAGAGCTTTTGATGTATCTGCTGATATG
>NW_015091257.1:15869331-15985655 GCF_001431845.1 Calidris pugnax
TTTAAAATGCTGTGGTTGTATGGGCAAGATAAATTATCTTGTGGTTGAAATGTGAAATAAGGATTGTATCACACTGTGATTTTTAATGGCTTTTCGATTCTGTTAATAGTGGAAATATTTATGACATCTGAAAGAACACTGTATCTTTTGGACAGAGCAAGCATTTATGTTGCAGTTGTCATACTTGTAACATACACAGTGGGACTAGCCCACTTTATTAGAACGTATGTAAAATGTATGTCTGAGGACAGGTATCTGTCATATCTGGCAAATTCTGATAAGAAGCTTGTGCTGAGAGCTGGAGTGATGACTGTGCTGCAGCCATGGTATGGGGGTGGTGGTTTTGTGTCAGCTGAAGCCAACAGAGGTCGAGACTAGTGCCATCCTGCTGCCTGTCCTGTCCTGATGGGAGGAGATAACTCCACTCTCCAGCATCTCTGCTCGCCCAAGAAGAAGGGGCAGCAGTACTGAACTAGCCCTGGTGGGTTTAAGCCATTGTGAAACTGTGCAGTGCAAGTTTCACAGTCCCCAGGCAAGAAGGTGGCAGGATGAGAAAGAAACAAAATTGAAGTGGCTTGAACTTGGGCTTGTGGCTGACTGACAACCAGTGAAATGGCTAGAGTATAGAAGCAGTGTATTCTGGCAACTTAGTCTTCCTGAGGGTGTTGAAAAAAGGAAAATTAATATTGAGGCAAACAGCTATCAGAGCTTTTGATGTATCTGCTGATATGCTACTTGTAGCCTCTTCCCAGTTGAGCCTAATTTGAAAACAAAACCAAAGAAAAAACCCCCAGAAAATTCAGTAATCTGATCATAGGAAGAACAAAATTTTAGGGATGCTTTAAATAAAATCAGCTGTCTATAACTTTCTTTGAATTAGGTTTTGAATTAAACTAATTGAAGCTGGGTATTCACAGGATTGGGTTAGACTATCAGAAGTTCAAACAGAAGTTGGACAGAAGTTCAAACATGGCAACTACTGACTTTGGTAGCCAAGTTTAGTCATACACAGGGATCTCATAGATGCTTGTGAATGCTCCGATGTGTTAGCTGTTAAATGCCAGGGTTTTTTACCTCTGCATATTAACATTGGAAATTTAAGTTACTTTTGCTCCAACTGTGTACTTTTCCAGGATGCTTGTCTTGGGTAGCAGGCTGTACTTCACTTGCTGAAGGAATCACATGCCTTTTAAGGCAGTTGTTTTTTTTAAAAATCCAAGATTCTTGTGTGCCCACCAGCCAGGCTTTCTTGTGGTGTGTTTTGGTTCCTGAAAACATAAAATATATTAAATATCATCAAGAAAAGCAACTGGGGGAATGTCCACCTATTTGTTAGAGCCTGACCTTTGCTATGATGAGGAAATGTCTCATAGGAAATATGCTGCAAAGGGTCATTGTCTGGTTGGCTACTGAACAGTAGCTATAACTGCTGCTTCTGCCTTTGCATTCAAAACTTCTGTCCTCTGTAGTGTGTACCCTGTCCTCTGATGGTTCTGCTTGCACAGGTTACCTTGCACATCTTGTTAAAATATAATGTATTTCAGTGCTCAAGACATGCTTTATCCAAAAGTGAAATTCTGTTCACAGAATGCCAGCCTTTCACATAGTGTGTTGCTGCCTGGTTCTCTAGATGCCACTGTTGGGAAAAATAAATGGAAATGCTCATCACCTTTTCATTTGAGCTCTGCAGTGCACATGTTTTGGAAAATGTTCTCTTCATCACATGAATTGATTTTGAGGTGTTTTACAATAGCACACTATACTTTTCTGTTACTATTAGGAGCAAACTGCTGTAAGTATTGTTCAGGACTGCTCTCAGCAGGCAGGGTCTAGAGCTACATAACTGTAGTACTCCAGAGTCCAGAAGAGCTGGCTGGATAACAGTCTTTAAAATTATAGTTAGGGGTGTTCTGGAAATAAAAGCAATTTCTAGTATGTTGATAACGTGGAAGCAATATAAATAATAATGGCAGGCCATGCAGTACTAAAAGAAAATAGTCATTCGTCTTGGACTACAGCATAACCTCTGCCACTCCCATTCAGGATAGTTTCCTCTGAAGTTCTGTTTACTGTTTGCAGCCTAATTGAGAATTAAGTAAGACTTTTGTTGTGGCACTCCGATACAGCTCTGAATTTTCAGAGTTTTTTTCTGTCTCGTAGTTGTTACTGTTTAAAATAATTTCACGTGCATTAACTAGGAAAAAGATCCTAATATCCTACTAGTTACATAATGGTTTTTTTGATTAATTGACTTAAAATCCGAGTTCATCAAAGCTTCAGTGCACAGAAATATCTGTTTTGTACATAATTGCATTGTGCAGATGGTGTGATGCCTTCTCTTTGTCATCTGCAGGAGATGACAAAATGAATGGTGCCATTGCTGTAATTGGCTGTGAGTCTTTTCTGGTGCTGTACAGTTGATGGGTTTCCTAAAGAATATTGGGAGGCCAATTTGATTTTGATTAGATCTTGCAGGCCTTAATGCAGCTAGTGTATTTTTAGGATGATATGTGCATTACCAACAAAAGAAAAAATTTGAGAAAATGCGCTGATATATGTAGCTTCCATTGACTGATATCCTTTATTTCAGTGAAGACCAAAGTGCATTAAGAATGGGGCATACACCCTCAGTCAAGAGCTGAGAAGTGCTCATAGACCAACAATTTGAAGTTACCTGTTAAGTGTTTATATGCATTTCCTCAATTTTTTTTTTAAAACCAAAACTCTTCCTGGGAGTGCTTATTAATAGCAACAAATCCTGATGTAGGTAGAAGTGCAGTAAAGTAAGTAAAGTAAAGAGAGCAAAAAGTTACATTTCACTGATTGATCTGTTAACACATTATTATGAAATCACATTTTCTTGTGGGATGATTTCTATTTGCAGCTTACCTCATGAACATAAATCAGACATGTTTTTGTACAGCTGAAACAGTATTTGTGCTTGTCAGTAGTATTTTTCTCCGACACTCATGTTTGTAGTATGTACTTCCGCATTTACAGGTCATAAATTACTTTGAGTTTTGGTAATGATAATAATTTTTACTCAAGTGTGACGTGCCACACATGGCTTTCTTTCTCAGACCTGTGTGCCTGGCTTTACTTGAGATCTTGCTAGAAGCAGCCAGGCAACGAGGAGTTCTGATGCAAAGCCAGCTAAAAATCCTGAGGGCCATTCTGGTAATTCTAGGAGCGTGTCAGAGCCGAGTTCTGAAACCAACAGTTCTAACAAGAACCTACGTGGTATGGAGAAGATTGAGGAGACTTTTTTCTTTTTTTAAAACTTTGGCAGAAGTCAGACTCAACTGTATAAAGGAGAAGTGAGATTTAAAAATGGGGACGTGGTGGGTTTTGGTTGGGGTTTTTTGGCAAGGTGTTTCTGAGCAAGTCGTGATTAGTGTTTTCATCGGTTTGGTAACCAGCTATGAAATACAAGAGTATATTATACACGCTGATAGAAATTAGATAAAAACTACCTTTTTTTAGATAAGTATAATTTATCTAGGTTGCTTGTCATTTGAGATTGTAAAAGGAATTATTTTTTGGCATGCTTCTCTCACACACCTGGTTGTTCCTTCAGGCTGCCATGGTGATCCTCAAAGCAGTCTCCAAACGCTAATGCAGAATATCCTTTCACCACTAGGTGGAGACTGATAACTAATATTGCCTTGCAGTTTATCAACATGTATAGGGAGATTCTGCCTGTAAAAGGCTTTTCAGACTATTTATTTGTATTCCTCAGGGATGCAAGAACATATGTGGCCAATTTTAGGATGAAGGAGGGACTTTTTGCTTGTTCCAGTTTTGGAAAGATAGAAAGGGCAGTTTATGGAGTTCATTCTCTGCTGCTGTAAGTCTGTGCTGAAGTATATTGGGTGGAAAAACATGTCCATACTTGCTGTACGCATCCATAAATAGTAATCACTATGAAAACAAAAACTTTCTTGAACGAATAGCAGCCTTGCTTTTCATCTCCTTACTTTTTTAGCTGCATAATCAGTATTGAGAGTCTTGCAGCCTACACAGGACCTCGACAAAGAGAGATGAGCTTCTCTGCTCACCCTTAGCCTGCAGAATTTGTCGCCCTGTCTGGATGTTTAAGACTTGAGGCTTGTTTGCAAAAACTTACTGTTGAACATAATCCTACTACCCTAATGCTTAAAAGTCACATGGCTTACTATATTCCTGTTCTTCCTTCTCCTTCTGAAAATGGTGCTTTGAAGTATATAGTGATGTAATATGGATCCCAGTCTGTGAGGTGCTCAGTGTTGCCTTCTCCAAGGGAAGCCAGTTACAGGTGCAGATTCCCAACCATCACAGGGGACAGAAGTGGGAGTCAGTGAGGATGTAAGAACTTGGCATATCCCGAGGTCTGGTTTCATCTCTAATGGACCTCCCCAGTGACATATTTCGGAACACTATAAGTGTTTTTATACTACTGGACCTTCTGAAAGCCACTATGATTTTTAGATACTCCACTGAAGTGCTTTTTTCAACTTCAGTGGAGTATGTATACTGGTAGATACTAGTGTGATACGTTTGTGGGATTTTTCCTGAACCATTACGGTCCTGTGCCTTCCATGTGGCATGTGAGGATTGCCCCAGCAGCTGTGAAACTAATCTCTGCAAGATGCAGACGCTGCTTGTGAGGTTGTCATTGTGTGTCAGTGGATTACGTGTAGCTATGAAAATGCCTTTTTCTGTGCTAAGCTTTTGCTCTGTTGATCTAATCCTTTGAGGTTGAGCAAGCTATCATTTTCAGCCTGTTTATGAAGTTGAACCTTTAAAAATACCTCTGAACAGGAATTTGCTCCTTCCAAGTCTGGGTCATCCAACCCAGGCAGGATAGAAACAGACCACTCATGGGTTTGCGTTCCAGTAAACAGTGCTAACCACTGGAGCAGGGGATCAGACGTCTGCCACACGCACACACAGCCCTTTACCAAGCTGTTGCTTCCTGGCCACTCTCTTAATACAGCATGGCCCTGCCCTCTAAATGTCCAGACCACCATGATGTTGCTCCATAGTTACACTCCTTTTTTTGGTTGCTGTGTGGGTTTTCTAATTAGCACTTCCAAAGAGGGAGCAGGGTTCTCCTTGACTGCAATGTGAAAGGAGGTGGGAGGAAAGGCTGCATGCCCCTGTGTGATTTCTTGGCAGTCTGAGAGTCTCTAAGGAACAGACTCTTCATTTCTTTGTGTTACTGAGAGTTCAGTTTTAAGCTAATTGATCATTTAGCCAGTGGAGATACCTTCAGTCAGGTTTGCTTCCATTATCTCCTTAAAAGCTATCGCTGTCACCCCAAACTCAAACCTAGCTTTGATGCTAGGTCATTCATGCTCTATGCATCTGCTTGCTTCTTAGACACTCTGAAGTGAGGAAAAATAAAAAAAAACCTTGCCAATATATAATAAAAATAAAAATAGGAAACCGTGTTAACCTGAAAATAAAAATTAAGCTCCTCTAGTATGCTGTCACAGACAAGGATGTCCTGTAGCAGCGACATATAGGGTAAGAGGTCTAAGAATAACATGTGTAAGAAATGGGCAAGTATGGAAGGGGACTTCTATCTGCTTTTGAGTCACTTGTTTATTTTCTAAGGTTGGAGGAGGCATAGTGGCCTAAATTAAGCCTATAACCAGTTGGTGGACATGTGTCCTTTTTATAGGTGGGTAAAGTTAACCGTAACTTACAGGTTTAATTTAAACAAGTTCTTTTTTGCTACTTATTTTAAGGAATGTTTTTTATTATCTGCCTGAAACTGTATTTATTGTTCCAATTGTTGAGCATTGTGCTGTAGAAAGCTGGAAACGAAACCCAAGGTACTATAGAATGTATGCCTTATGAAAGCCTGGAAGAATTGGTGTTGGAAGACAGGCGTGAACTGTTAAACTGTGTGCAAGCGCTGGGCAGACTCAGAATGCAAAGGCTGTGAAACAATTCAGGGATCATCAGTCTTAAACAAGATCTTATACACGCAGATTTGTTAATCTCAAAGTTGAAAACTACCTCAGATCCTTTGATGTCAGAGAGATGCTTGTTAAGGAGGAAAAAAAAAAGTCAGCATTCCCCCATTTCTTATCTGTCAGATTCTTAGACATGGAACAAAGTTTAAGAGAGGCGGGCAGAGGAGTTTGCTAGGGTTTTTGTATATGTTGAAAATTGACTGAAAAGTGTGGGAGAAAAAAGTCTGATTTTGCTTATTTCCTTTTGGAACAGTATAATTGGTGAGTCATCGGCTTTAAACCTGGTTAAGCACTGTTCAGTATTAGTTTCATTTGAGTATATGGTGGTTGTTCAGAATTAAAAATGTATTGCTCTACCACATCAGTATTTTCATTAGACAAGGGAGTTAAAATGAACACAGATTATTAGACTGATCACTGTATTGCATTCTGGGCTTGGTTCCCTGTGTCATATTTTAGTGATAGAAGAACATCTAAATGTAATTGACATAGTTATCAACACTGTAGTCTCAGCCGATAAAGCTGGTCACTTCTTAAAGAACAATGTTAATCATAGTGATTTTTCAACAACTTATCTCTTTATTGAAATAAGTTCATGTAAGTTTTGTAGATTTGGTTTTTTTATTATTTTATTTTTATTCTTAGTCTTTTTGTTGAGTAAAGCCAAATAATTACAGAAAAATTGTGACTGTCCAGAACTAAAAAATCCTGTGGTGTGTCTCCAGGAGAGGTTAATAGCCAGGGGGGTGTATCTGAGCCTTTAGGTAAGATCTTGATTTGGAGATTGGGGAGTTGAGGGTTTGAAAAGTTTAATTGCTTTTTGGCATGTTTCATTGTTCCTGTAGTTTAGTTCCCACTCTGTCTGCAGTGATTTGTCTGCTGCAGAAGGGAGAAAGGATGAAATACTGAGGCGACAGGCTGGGGAACGGTGCATACTTTTATCTCATTGTGTATCCTATTAAACTTCCTCTGTAATGGTGGTATGCTCCATAAATTACCTAGCAGTGTTTTCTATTTATGACTCAAATTGCACACACAGGTTGTTTTTTAGTTTTCTTTTGCATTCAGTCTGATGTTGAAACAAAATTATATGTTTGGTAAAGGGTGGCTGAGCCAAATAACTGCTGCAGTCCCCTGGATAATAACAGGTTACTAAACAAGTACTACAGTGGTCTGCTCATGGTGCTTTGTGCACTTGTGCTCAGTTAGTGTTCATCTCATACCTTTTTATAAGCCTCTTCTGTTCTCCGATACCCAAACCCAAATATGATATATTCAATATAAAGCCAACATCTTCCTTTACCAAATAATCAAATACATGTTTGTTCCTGGAATACGACCAAGATGATAATCAAACACAAGTTTTATGCAAGCTCTTTTGAAAGAGTGCTTTCAGGAATACAGTTTTTTAAAATATGCTGTGTATAGGATTTTTTAAGTTGAGGTTTTCTTTTCCGCTTGTGAAAACTTGAGTATGATGCAAAAATTTCAGAGGAAGAACAGCAGGATAAAGTATCTTTTCACTTCCTCTGGAAATATAAATGTTTTAAATACATTGTGAAAAACATCCTATCAATAAAAAGCAGTAGAAAAAAATATTTTAAATACCAAAGTCAGAATGCGTATTATACACTTTGTTTCTAGTTATCATCTGATGTTACATTAAAAAAAATCTAGATAGAGTTGTTTAGACATACTGATTTCAAATACAATCTCTGCTGTTTTGGCCTCTGCCTCTTGTAAGTTTTTTTTTTTAAGAGCACAGGTAGTATTTGTTGGTCAAAGTCAGCTTAGTTCCTCCTTGCTTTGTGAAAATTAACCTTCAGTTGCATCTGTGTGCACTTTAATATTTTAAGGCCATTTTCAAAAATCAGGGAGCACCGAGAAGTAGAAGTTAAGCAGTAAAATGCAGCTTTCTTAACTCTTGGAGTTAAAAGCTTCACAATGTGTTAGCAGAGCAACGCACACATGTGAAACATAGATACTGCAGACATTTTGGAAGTGTTGAATGAATTCTTTGTTCCTGGGGTCCTATAGAACTTGACCTTTGTTTCAAGTTAGAGGTCTCAAAATATTGAATAAGCTGTGACTGTAAGAGAGTGATAGTTTTTAATTAGGACTAGCTCTTTTTTCTTAGTTGAACCATTTACATTCTTTCAGTCAGATGTAAGTTACACGCGTTATCTAAGGGCAGGAAAGGACAAGATACCTCCTTCAGTAATTGAAAATAACACCCAAAAGTGTGTGTACGTGCGTGCACAAACATTTCCAGAAGTCATTCAGAGCAGAGGGAAGATATTGCCATTCTCTAGGTGTAGTCTATTGCTTTAGACTTTATTTCATGTCTCTATTTCTTGCAAAGTTGAAGGCTTTTTAAAGATCAAAAGCGGTACTTTACTCGGAAGTTCTTACACTGGAAGGCTTTTGGCCTGTCTGGCCATTAATAGAAAGTCACCTAGAAACCAATAAGCTGGCTGTATTAGTAAATGACTGTTTCTTCCCTTATTTTTTTGATTTAACTAGACCTTTTTCTGTCTAATGCGTATTTTCGTATCATCTAGACTAATGTTTTTGTGGTCTGAGATAAATAGCAACTTCTGTGCCTTGGGTTTCTTGCCATCATTTTATGGGACTTTGGCTTGTATGCTAGGTTACTAGGAACTGAGTATTCAATAACATGAAAGTTCCATTTTTTGTTGTCTTTATTTTGGCTTCAGTGGTAAACATTGTTCATTGTTTCTCCACTAGAAGTGGTAAAATGCTTGAGAAGGCTGAGGATTTTTATGTTGATAAGTTACTCTGGAGAAATGTTGGTTGATGCTTCTGTTTCTACTGGTCAGAAATTAGAAGAAGAAATAGGCTTTGTGCTAGGTCACGGTAAAAGGCATTTATACTATAAGCTAATAAACCCAACCATTGGGGAGGAATGGGGACACACATCTCCTGAAGATGTCTCATTCTGCCCCTCATATGGCCAGAAGTGCACATGCTGTGTAGTCAGGGTAGATTAATTGGTATCGTATAACTTGCTGTTCATGTGTAGTGTGGCAGCCTATTTGGGGCCTGTAGGTTGAGCTGAAGGTTCCTCATGAGTGTGGTGCAGGTAGAAGACCATAAATCAATTCATCTGGCTGTCAGTGTGCCAAGGACTATTAACATCATGCCTCCCTTGACCAGAGTCACAGAATGTCTTGTCTCTATGCTGTGCCACAGAAACAAAGCATTCATATTTGGTGGGTCTTTATTTGGCGTTTTGTACCTGGAAAACTAAAGCTGAGTAATTTGTAAACCATGTATTGTAATGCTGTAAAACCTAGGCAATGTTAAGTAATTGAGAAAATCTGGATGTTGTAATATTATTTACTAATATATGTAAGCAGTCATAAAGAAAATGGATATTGAGTAGATGTTATAGGTAAACAACACATGGTGGTCTGTTTTAACTGGAAGCCCTAATGTAATGGTGCTTCTGCTAATGGGAAGATAGATAATCCCCCATTACTTGCCCTTTCCTGAAAAGATACAAATTGTTTTTTGCTGTAGGCAGAATGAAGACAAGCTGTTCAGTATTTGCCTTGTAAATATTAAATATTAAGAACAGCATGTATCTGGTGCTGAAGTATGTGGGAGCCCTTGCATTAATGTCAAAATGTATATATTAATCTGCAATTTTGCATATTTGTTTGGTAGTAACTTGGACTTTTCTGTTTTTCTTCAGGGAAACTGTATCAATCTGACCGATGCCTTGACTCTGTACGAAGAACAGCTGAGCAGGCTTTATTGTCCTGTGGAGTTTTCAAAAGAAACTGTGTGCGTTCCCTCCTACATGGAATTGTATCCTTAAAGACCAAAAAGGAGCAAAGAGTGTGTATTAATAAATGAAGCAAGCCTAGATTGCTTGGAGGTAATGAACTCAAGTGCAAGAAGGCAGTTCTAATTTAAACACTATTAATGCTTTTTTGTAGTAAATGAGCTACTGCAGTTTTATTTTGAGGATAATTGCAGGAATTCTTTTTTAAAGGTGCCATAAATTGACAGCTGGTGAAATGATCAGCACCTTTCAAGATCAGGCTATGTTTTTGTTAATGTTTTTGAGTGTTTCCAAGTGTATTGTTTATGTGAAGTAGGATAAACTGTATGAAGAGGGTAATGCTGCCTGGGAGTTCTGGCAAGGCTATATCTTCTTTTTCTTTTTTTTTTTCCACAAAAGTCCCCAAACTAACTTCATACAGATTAGCACGATCCAGATTTTTAAATATTCTCTGATAGATCTTTTCTTGAACATACAGCCCAAACTGGATTTTTTTAGGGGAAAAAGAAGTGATTCCTAGCAATCGTTACCAGTTAGTGTTCCTGGAAAAAATATTCCAAGTAGAGTGGTATACACATTTCTTGGCAACATCCCATTGCTGAAAATACTCCTTCAGAATTCCTTCATTTTGTGGGTGGCAGGCAAGTTATACGAGAAGCTAGAAGTTTCGGCTTCCAGCCACTAACTCTAGAGGGGCTTTTTGATCTGCTGTAGGGTCGTTACGCTGGCTGCATTTGCCTTGAGCATTTACCACTTTTGTGTGATCTCCCAGGAAATGTTTCTGCAGGGTAATGCCTGCTGTGTCTGTCCCTCTCTTGACAGGAGAAGTATTTCCAGGGTGTGCTTTTTCATATGTTAGATGTGTGAAACTCTGCCACAGCCTTTCTTCTGTTCTGTATGTTCATTTTGCCTCCCTTCTCTGTCTCTAATCTTGATACTGTTTAATGCTGTAGCCTGCTGTTCTGGACTCCATACTGACTGTAACAAGCTCCTCCTGTTTCTCATTATTGTCAGCTCTCCAGTGAAACTCAGATTTGATCTTAACATTTTCAAGACAAAAAGGAAAGGGTGAAAGAGGATATGATGAGATTTGCCCTTCTAGCTTACAATTTCAAGGAAATTAACTGCCAGGCCTTCATGCAACATTTATGTGATATGAATGAAGTATGCATCCTCACAAAGTCTTATAAATACTAGTTGCATTGTTTATTTGGAAGTATGCAAAATGTTTCTAAATCAATTGAGTAGGAAATGGTACTTCATTCCTTTGAAAAATACATTTAAGTGTTTCTAGTAAGCTAACGGAGATGAAATATATTTAGCCATAAGCTTACTAAAACTGGCCATTAAATAGGTATAAGAGCTTGGAAGTGAACAGTTCTTAAAGAAATGGGGCAGGCTTTATGAGTTTGCTTTTTATGAATGAGTTAACAATGATGTAATGGTGTAGGTACAGGAATGTTAAAGAAGTCATCATCTTGATGACTTCAGATTAGCCCAAAGTAAACACTCTAATTTGGCCTTGGACTTCTGGTAGTTCTTTACCTGCACTTCAGGTATGGGTTACCACCTTTATTGAAACTTAGATTTCCAAGTAGGAGTATGTATGTGAATGGAAGGTTATACCTAAATGCTGTTGCACAGATGACTGAGAGATTTGATAGTTTACAGTAGAATTGTGACAAGTAATCAAAAAACTAGGATTCTGTTGCTGAAGAGTGCAACATATTTGTGACATTCATTGAAGTGCCTGAAACCTCTTGAGCCATTGAACAAATCTTTTCACTTAGGCAAATGCTCATTTTCGTAATCTGACCAGAAGATACCTGAATGCAGCCGAAGTGCTAAGCAGGCTTATCACTTCTTATTGTTACTTGATTTGCCTACTTCAAGAATTGTTATTGTGTGTAATTGTTACTTGGAATTCTGGTGTTTACAAGTTCCTGTCAGGGTCATCTGAAATTCAAGTAGCTGTTGACATAAAAGCCAGCTTACTGTTTTAAAGAATATGTGTTTTAAAGCATATGTGTCTCTGAGGTCTCTGCCAGGACCTTATGGTGAACGTGGAGGCTCCTATCTGGAGCATGTGTGACCTTGCTGTGTCAACAGAAGAGCATATATCTTTATGTGGTTTTACTAAGTTAGAAATCCCAGAAATCTATGCCTTACTCTGCAGCTTTAAAATAGGTGATGTTCATGTCTCCAGAAGCAGGTGGAATTAAGTAGCACTGACCTCTCTCACGTGCCCAGCATGGCAAGAGAGCTCTTGAGGATCAGTTGTTCTGCCCTGCCAGGAGTACCTCAGAGAACTGGTTTGTGCATAGCTTCTGTGTGACACTGCCTGGCCCACCTCCCCCTGAAAGGAGCAGAAAAAGAGCACTGATACAGCTGCCAGTTGCTCTCTATTTGTTTGTAGCTCGCTCTGGGCGACATAAAGGTCTGCTTTCTGAAAAGTGTTCAGGTACCTAAGGCCAACACTGTAGAAGCTTTTTAGAGAAAAGCCTAGGCAAAGTTTAGATGCGTCTGTTAAGTGAGTGTTCAGCAGAACCCCTGTTGAGGCATTTAAGAGGCAGTAGACATTTAAATCTTTGCCCAGTGAGATACCTGGACCCCTAGTGTTCAGCTACTGAACATCTCAGTATTAATTTTGTGTCTAATTGTGTCTGCATTAGGGATTCACAAATTAGGTAGCTGGATGTTTCTTTCCCAGTCAAACTTGCTACCTTACAATTGAGAAGCTGAGCAAGAGCCATCCCCGTTTGGTGAACTTGAAGGTTTGATCACTCTTCCCAAAGCACTTCTGTAGTTTGTTCAGTGGTTGCAAAAAACAATCAGCAGCAGGAATTAAAAAACATCGAAGTTTTGATCACTCTTCCCAAAGCACTTCTGTAGTTTGTTCAGTGGTTGCAAAAAAAACAATCTGCAGCAGGAATTAAAAAACACAGGGTTGCAAAGGGTTCTGGTTTCAGTGGAAATGGGATGCACTTTTAAACTGCTAAGCCAAAAAGAGGATTCAGGGAGATTTCACTTTCGACATTTTTACCTATTCCACCTTTATGAGCTGCCAGAAGTTTTCATAATAAATACATGTGTGAAAAGACCTACTTCCATTTTACCTGTGTATTGCAAACTTTGCTTTTTTTTGTTTTTCCTTAACTGCTTATTTTCTCCAGATGGGTATTCTACACTATTTGGAAGAAGCAAACTGACATCTGAACATCAAGATTATTTGAGATTATCCTAAATGTACATGCTGCATGGAGCATATAGGCCTGCTACGTGCTGCATATTGGCATCTTGAACCTTTAAATTATACGCTGTAGATGATCCTGAAACTTAGTCATGCTATTGATTGTGAATTCTTTAAATGTTTTTTATTATTATTTTAATTTAAAAGCAAATGGAAAATGTATATTTTGATGACCTAGGGTGTTATTTTTGAAAGTCAACTTAAAGATGAATTAGCAGCAAAACTATATAGCTGCTGAATGCACTGAACCTTTAGAATGTGATCCTTTTTATTTTTTTGTAGATCTTCACAAGCTGATTGATTAAAAAAGACATCTTTAGCATTTCATCCCTGAAGGGTTGTCCATGGAGTTTGTTTTGGGTTTTTCTTTGTTTTCCACCAAATTTTTTTATCTATGGTGCTTTTTAAGGAGGGAAGGTTTTGTGTTTGATTTTATAAATGAACACCACAGTGCTTCCATATAGAGAAGGGCATAACTAAAAAAAAAAAAAAAGAAAGAAAGAAAAAAACCTTCTAAAAGGGTACCCCAAATACTTCATTGCAAAGAGAAGAAAGTGAGTCTTAAGTTTTATTTACTGTAGTTTCATCCATTATTGGTGTAATCTCTTCTGCAGGAGAGGAATCTTTGACCTTTTACTTCATGGAATTCTTTAGCTGCTGCTGCATTGATTATTTGGATTTTGATATGGATTTAACAGTAGGTTATAGAGGCACTTTGAACTCTATCAGCATGAAAATTAAAGCTGGTTTTCCATCCCATCACAGTGCAAGAAACTGAGTTTTATGAGGTTCTTGTGGGCATTCACTCCTCAAACCTTAGGGGAAGCACTAGGTTCTCGGAGAAGGAAAGGTCACTTTAGAGGGCAAAGAAATGTGGGTGTTATTTAGACTCACATGCACCAGTACTGAATGCTTTGAGGCAAGAACATGTACTTCAGTAGGATAAGTCCTGGTCATATGGCCCCAGATTGACCATGTTGTGTGGGGGCTCTTGCTGAATTAGATTCACTTGCAGTCTAAAACTCAGTGGAAGCTATAGGTTGCATTGTAGTTTAGTTCCGAAAGATCAAGCATTTTTCTTTATTTCTCATGTTGTCTGAAAAGTTATATTTTTGTAAGAACATGCTATGTACTGACTAAAACTTTGCTTTTGGTGTTTAAAAGATCCCACCACTTGAAAGGAGGTAGGAAGGCTATAACCATTCTGTGCATTTCTGTACATTTCCAAGATAGAATAAAAAGTGCACTATTTCCCTAAAGAGTCAAACCCTGAACCATAATGATGTGTTTTTCCTTCAACACCTAGTACTAACATTTTCTTATTTTTATTGGAGGGAGGTGATCCCCCCCTTCCCCCAACATAATGAAAACAAAACAAATGACCAAAAGAAAGCACTCCTGAGATCTGTATTATTAAATCATGCATAAAGTAGAATTTTACTGTGTCCCACATTTATAAACTGTTCATGAAATCTGAATACCCTATGTAGGTTCAGAGTGATCCCAGAAAACTTGAAAAAAGTTGCTCTTCACTTGGTGTATAATTATTTTTGTATTGTACAGTTATGCTGTTAAAATGCTTTCAGTTTGGAGAGCCAATAGAAATATTCTTCAGTCAGTGTTTCAAATTTTTCTGGTTAATGTTAATTCTTTAATAGACACGGCACACAGTTTTTCCATGGCCTAGAGCTTGTGCATCCCTAAACACTCTCAGAGAGCAAAGCCTTCCTCTAAACAGGAGAGAAAAGTGACTTGCATTTCCCTGAGTATTTTAGCTCTGTTGCATACATCCCAGAAAATACCTTGATATTAATGCCTATGACCTAGTAGTGACCCTTCATTTATGATACAGGACTATATCAGTATATTATATAGCTGCAAATGAATGCAGGTGTCCTATAAACAGTTACAGGTATCTTTAACTTTGCAAGCATGAATATCCCCATTGATTCCTAGCGAGATTACTCATGTAGGTGAAATTAAGCACACAGGCATTCACTGGGAGGGGGCTTACGGCGTTATGTGTTCCTGAGTGAGGCTGATAGATATGTAGAAATCCGTCACAAGGAGTGGGGGTGGTGGTTTTTTAGCGAAGAAACTTGTGAACTGGAAGGTGATTCTATGAGATCATGTGCTCGCTGTACCAAGGCTGGCACTTTCCTTTAGCGTCGCTGCGCAAGGCTGCCTGAGCACAAGAGATGTTTGGGTGTGCAGGGATGTTCTGTGATCTGTTCCTGGACTGACCAGGGACTTGAATTACATATTGATAGGTGAGAGGCAGCAGTGCTTGCAAGTCTTTCCTTTTCAACTGCTAACAGTATAAAGAGAGTTGGAGGAATCATTTTTTTCTTTAAACTTTTTTTTTTAATGTAGGTTTTTTTTAAAGTGATAGATGCAGTATAAAGCAATTCAGCAAACACTGAACGTTATCTTTATATTTTTTTAAGCTGCTGAATTGATTCTGAGCAAATATATACACACTGTCAGTCTTTATTTATTTGTTGCTGTAGTATAGATTTTTTTTTAAGGACAACAAGCCTCTTTGTGTTACAATTTTCAAATGCAAACTGCTATAGCTGAACAGTTTTCCATGTTTTAGGCCAGTTGGGAAATAGCTATGATTGCTACTCTATGTATGCACAAAGTTCCCAAGGTATGGTTAACATTAGGGTTTTCTTAATTATTCTTTGCACTAAATGCTGCGTCCACCTAGAAATGTGATTTAAGTCTTTAAAAACTTGATTGATAGTTTGTGCAAAGAGAAGACTGCTGGCGTTGTATCTACTGCATCAGTGCAGTGCACGTGTTAAAATAAAGGTACACGATTATTACTTGTGTGTTTGAATTGTTAAATACATTGTGGATTCAGTGTTAAAGTTCATGGGTATGATGCTTACCATTGTACCTCTTTTTTTTTTTCTTTTCCATGTCACCTAGCAAACAAAGGTACTTAATGGGCCTTTTATTGAGTATCTTTTCTGTCTGTCTCAGATTAATAAATTCAGCTATTTTCCATATAATATACCATAGTCTGTAGTATGGAACAGCACACTGGTATTTGCGATGGGAAGGATCGCTTCAGGGATCTTTGCCTAGAGAGGGTTAGCTTTCTGTAGAGTACTGTATATATGAATTCTTTGGAGGTCTGTAAGTGTAATTTTTAGTTTTTATGCTGCAGGTGGCAAGATGGCTTTGGGTGACAGTTTGACTCACTGCCTGGCATAGAGAAAAAGTAGGCTTAGGAGGAATAAGCGAGGCATTAAGAGCAATGCAAGTTTTGGCACAGAAGTGTAAGGAAGGGAGAGAAGGGCATGAACAGGCCGGGCACACTGAAGAACTTACTCTGGGGAGTGATTCAGAAAGATTAATAATGTCAGACAATGAGAGAAGAATGTGACTTCTGAAAGAAAGGAGAAGTATTTACATCCGTCCTAAGTACGGGATTGCAAACAGCTTGGTAGTAGGGGAAAAAGTTAACTTAAGCGTTAACTTTTTGAGGAAGGCTTAACTTTCTGAGGTGAAAAAAGGTCTCTCATACAGATTTTGAGGGTAGGATAAAGAGTCATTTTAGAGCGCCTACATGCACAACAGGGAAGATAGGTATCTCTTGCTTTTTTATTTTCACTGTTAGGATTTTGAGGTGTTGACAGCTTCCTGGAAGGAACAAGGCGAGGGGACGAGTGAGAAGAAGGAGTACTCAGTTTCTTATTTTAATTTGGGAAAAGGAGACTGTAGATGATGTTGCCTGAGGCTAATAGGAGGAAACTGACAAACCTTGCCCACAGAAGAAGAAGAGTATTGGAATCATTGAAGGAGATGTTGAAGGAGCAAGTGAGAGAACTAGCAGAGAAGATGAGTGCAGGAGTGATTATTAATAACACTGAGCAACGGAGAAGTGCCTTTCTGAAATGTGGGATGCTTTAGGAAGCAGGGAGTTAGAAATGTGGAATGGGAATGGTGGAGGGATGTGAGAAGGAATTCGAGTGGTCATACATATTGGTGATCTTGAGCTTTGGAGGTAGAAGTGGAGAAAGCAGGAAGAAGAGGGTGAAATGCACTTCATCATTTGAAGCATGATGACAAGTTCTCCTTTGCAGTGTCAAGGGAAGAAAAGACACTGGAAGCAAAAGTATTTAAGATGGGAAGGAACTGGAGGAATGAACCAGGAGGAAGAATGAGAAACACCACAGCACAACAGATACGGTGGGGATTTGGGGACCACATTGAGATGTCCAAAAATGGAGTGCCGGTCGTACTGCCCAGCTTGTCCTCTGTAGAGGAAGAGAGAAACTGGAAATGTTTGGGTTTTTTTTACTGAGTAATGACTGCAAGATGGCTCGTAAGTATTTTAGGAGGAAGAAAACATAACTGCTGGAAATGAAATCCTGACCAAAAAGAAACTATTCAGATTAAGGAGTGTTTAGGGTAGTCAGATTACCCAAGCAAATAACTACAAAATTCATGAAGCCCAAAGGAAAGGGAACTGTGGGATTTAACTGTGTCATGGGTTGTTATTGCGAGCGTGGAAGAGTGGGAGGCAGAAGCATACCAGTGGCATCTCTGCTGTCCTCAGCTTGTGGAATTGGGAAAACCAATCTGAACCAGCAACCGTATGAAGACAAACAAACAAAAAAAGCACTGCTACAGCCATTGTAGGGTTTTTCATCTGACTTCAAAGTGCCATGACAACTTCATTATATCTTACTTGGGAAGATAATAAGTTTCATGACCTCAGTGATGAATGCACGACACAATCTGTGCTATATTGCCTGTGCAGCACTATTAGTATGATTTATTTTGAAAGATCCAGAGACTAAAGTATTTTATTGATGTATAATGGAAACATCTTAGTGTGAATAGTCTTTTTAAAAATTATTTTATTTTATTCCATGCTTTGTCCAAATTCTGCTCTTATGCTTCACACTAGGACATCCTGGAAAATTGTTTCCTAATGATTGGCAACTCTTGTAACACTTAAGGGTGTTTGATGATGTTTTGTAACCACTGGTTAGTTATTTGGGGTGGAAGGGTAAGTGTAAATGAGGGGTGTTTTTCAGGCAACAAATTTTTGACAGTTCATTGTTTAAAACTGAAGACTGACAATGACTAAAGGAACATGCATTGACTTCTATTTTTAAAATGAATAGCATCCTTTGGGGATTTTTACCTGTGTCGTGTAGTGAAAATGTTTCTACTGTCATTATAAAATTCTTACCATATATACAACAGTTAAATACTAGGGAAAGGGAAAACATCAGCTCACAATTTCTGGAGTTGGTTTTGAGACAGCCGGGTGCCTTAAGAAGTTACAGTGGAGATGTACTTTGAGTCTACTTTGGGATCTTGACCTTCTACGTAGTGAAGCCCTGTGTGCTGGCTGGGATGAGATGCTGCACCTCTGCCTGTATGAAATGAAGAAATGGTTGGGTGTGCCTAAGACCACAGCAGATATTTGGTGGTGCTAAGGAAAGCGGAGACAGTGTCTCTGGGCTGCTGACACATGAACAGAGTTAAGTTACACCAAAGACCCAAAGACATAGAGCATGGGTAGCTTGTAGTCATGTAGCTAAGTCTGTCTCACGTTGATTGTTTATCTTCACAGGTGCAAAGTGAGCTCAAGCAAGACAGCCACGTTTCCTGGAGATCTTAATGCATAGGCAGCATGCTGGGTTTTTATTGTGCATGTTTTTTTGTTGTCGCAGACGCTGTATGGGGTGTGAGCTAGGAACGGCTGAAGGTACCTCAAAAGCAGAAGGCTGACCCAGGCTAGCCCAAAACCTTATAGTGCATGAGAAGTGGGGCTCGCAGATGGTGGATTGCAGTACACTTAGCAGATAACAACCACTTCCATGTCGAATAGGGAAAACATCAGATGGTAATATCACATTCCAGTGCTTCCCTTGATGACCGATAGCACTTCTGACAAAAATTAGGGTGGCTTAATGTAGAGGTGCCTTACAGCCAGCGTAGAGCCCAGACCATATGTGAGATGTGGAGTGCTTGCTCTTGAGTACAATTCAAAGCCATCAGCATGTCTAATGGGAAGTCGCTGAGTTTGTCTACCCCCAACTTGTGTGCAGGCAGTCGGGCCCTTTTTCTATCAATAACCTTTTCCTGCATTGTGTGGCTGGCTTGCTGCGGGCACTGTTTGCACCTGGGCAGGAAGACCACAGAAGTCAGGGAGTACTGGGTATATTGGACCAACTTCAAGACCAGGCTGCACAGGGCTTTGACCTACCTGGTCTAGTGGGAGGTGTCCCTGCCCATGGCAGGGGGGTTGGAACTCAATCTTTAAGGTCCCTTCCAACCCAAACCATTCTATGATTCTGTAACTCAGATGTGAGGTGCAGTGCTCACCCGGACACCTCCCTTCTAGGAGTGCCAGGTGAACTGCACAGGAGACAGGGCTGCAGACAGGAAGAGGGACAAAAATGAGACTGGTGGCTGTGGGTAGGCCACTGTTGTCACCACAAGGGAAGTCTGCAGCCCACAGCCTCTTTATGGGTTCCCTGCTGGTTAGGGGCTGCGTGAGACAGTGGACACGGGTCACCTGGATTCTTCTGGAGTTACAGGAACACCTTCCTGGAACACCTTAAACGTAAAAAAAAAAAAAAAAAAATTACAATACTTTAAATGTGACTGACTGGGAAGACAATAAACAAGGCAAGAGAGGAATTTAGTACTCTTCAAGTTAAGTAGAGAAAGAGACAGCCTCATTAAAACCATTTTTAAATCCCAACTATTTTAAAGTTGCTGACTGCTTAGCCTGGACACATGAAAATATTTTTGGAAGTTTTATCTCTTATAATGAGATACATTGTTTCTTGAGCTCAATCTAAATGTTTAGCCACTATCCATCATATTTGAGAAGTTGTGGCAGTCCGGTGAAGTTCCCGCTGGCTGGAAAAGGGAAAGTATAACCCCCATTTTTGAAAAGGGAAAAAAGGAAGACCCAAGAAACAACAGGCCAGTCAGTTTTACCTCTCTACCCAAAGATATTGTGGAGAAGATCTTCACGGAAACTTGGCTAAGGCACATGGAAAGCAAGGAGATGATCAGTGATAGCCAACATGGCTTTGCTAAGGGCAAATAGTGCCAGACAAATTTTGTGGTCTTTTATGATGGGGTCACAGTGTTGGTGGATAAGGGAACAGCAACAGACACCATCTGCCTGGATTTGTGTAAAGCATTTTTTACTGTCCTGCACAACATACTTGTCTCTAAATTGGAGAGACATGGATTTGAGTGATGGACCACTTGGTGGATAAGGAATTGGCTGGGTAGTCGCATTCAAAGAGTTGTGGTCAATGGCTTGATGTCCAAATGGAGACCAGTGATGAGTGGCGTTCCTCAGGGGTCAGTACGGGGACCACTGCTGTTTGACATCTTTATCAATAGCATGGACAGTGGGACTGAGTGCACCCTCAGCAAGTTTCTTGTCAACACCAACCTGTGTGGTGCAGTCAACATACTGGAGGGGAGAAATGCCATCCAGAGGGACTTTGACAGGCTTTAGAGGGAGGCCTCTGCAAATCTCATGAATTCAACAATGCCAAGTGCAAGGTCCCACATGTGGGTTAGTGCAATCCTAAGCACAAATACAGGTTGAGAAGAGAATGGATTGAGAGTAGCCCTGAGGAGGTCTTGGGGGTGTTGGTTGCTCAACATGAGTCATCAATTTGCACTCGCAACCCAGAAAGCCAGCCATATCCTGGGCTGCATCAAAAGAAGCATGGCCAGCAGGTTGAGGGAGGTGATCCTCCCCCTCTGCTCTGGTGAAACCCCATCTAGAGTAGTACATCTAGCTCTGGGGCTGAATAGAGGAAGGACATGGACCTGTTGAAGTGAGTCTGGAGAAGGGACATGAAGGTGATCAGAGGGCTGGAGCATCTCTCCTATGAGGACAGGCTGAGAGTTGGGGTTGTTCAGCCTGGAAAAGAGAAGGTGACAGGGAGACCTTATAGCCGCCTTCAGGTACCGAAAGGGATGGCGCCCCATCCCTGGAAGTGTTCATGGCCAGGCTGGATGGGGCTTTGACCTACCTGATGTAGTGGGACGTGTCCCTGGTTGGAACAAGGTGAACTTTAAGGTCCTTTCCAACCCAAGCTGTTCCAAGAATTGAACTGCTGCCAAAGCCTTTCTTATGTAGTGTGTATCTTAAGTCTATGGGTCAACCTGGAACTATTGTAAGAGCTTGCTCGCAAGACAGACCTAGCTACTCAGTTTGCTGAGACTAGAAGGTGTAGTCCCCTTTGTCCCCTGTCTCTCTGAACTTCTATTTCTAGATGTGCTGCAAGTGCACATGAATATGCAGAGATGTATGAAAATTTAATTACCCATAAATTCTCAAAGATCAAAAATATTTTAGACTTTCTTGACTGAATAATGGAGTGTTTTCTAAAATCTATTCAACCCAGTTCCCTCAACACTACAGCTTGCATGAAGGGGTTGCTGTGAAGGCATTTCTTCTGGCAGCTATGCCATGTAAACGGTCCCAGCCATCTTCTTTACATTTCCACCTCTTCGTTCTCACCCTGCATTAGCTCCTCTGCTGTGAGGGTTGCTGCTAGCTCCCCTGTGGCCATGTGGCAAACCGATTAAGATAAAAACAAGCAAGCAGAGACATTAAAGGAAGGTGGAGAACTTGATCTCACTTCAGCTGCGCTGCTGAAATGAACGGATGAAAAAGAAATCTGTGTTTAAAATGGACCTGTCTGGTTCATCGTGTTGCCAGACGAGCAGTTGTGCTGACAGACCCAAGTGGTGTGCAGGCATGGGAAGTGGTGATGGGGAGGAGCAGGTCACAGCAAGGTGCAGGGTAAGGGGAAAATGTTCAAAGTAAGGGCTGTAGCATCATAGTTGATATCTGTTTAGGAAATAAAGGGGAGCAACTAAGGCAGTCACCCTTTGGTTTTTTTCCTTGTTGCTGTTTTTCTCTAATCCCACCTACTGCATCATTTATGGGTCCCTTCCAACTTGAGATATGATTTTATGATTTCGGTCATCCAGAAGTTTCAAATGGTTTGAATTTTTGGGAGCAGCTAGAAGGTGATCCAGCAGAAACCACGTCACTGATCTAATGGAAATTAAGAGCTCTATCTGTGTCGATACCCTGCAAGTAGCTTTTGTAGAGGTATGTGGTGTTTTTCAGTGGTTGCCATTCACACCTTCCAAATAAAAATTTGTTCATGTTAATAATTTAACTCTCCCAGTTCATTTCAGGTAAATGGACAGATTTTTTTCTGTTTTCTGACGTTAGGTAAAAAATGATGGTGATAATGGCACTCAAGTTTTAGATATGTTTTCTCACGAGGGGTTTGTTTTAAAGAATACGTGGGCAGCACCGCTGTCATGCGACATGAATTTCCTGCCTGTTGATCTACTCTGCGATGTTCTTTAAAAAGGAAGAAATGCAAGATCTGTTATTTGATTTTATTTTCACTACAAGCAAAATCAGCAATGAGGTTTTAGAAGAAGGAGTACTACTATGTGTTATTACAAAGGTAAGCAGCTGCTCAGTGAGCTACAGCTGGAATGAAGCTGTGCGGGCCACTGTGAAGCACTCCAAGGTCATAGAGTCATAGAGTTGTCCAGGCTGGAAGGGACCTCCAAAGGTCATCTAGTCCGACCTCCCCGCAGTCAGCAGGGACACCCCCAACTAGACCAGGTTGCCCAGGGCCTCGTCGAGCCTCTCCTTGAATATCTCCAGGGAAGGGGCCTCAACCACCTCCCTGGGCAACCTGTTCCAGTGCTCCACCACCCTCACAGTGAAGAACCCTCTCTTAATCCTAATGAAGGTGATTTCCTTCATCTAGCAGAAGTGCTTCTCCATACTGAACATGTGTCACTCGGGAGAGCAGAAGAACATGGGCTAGATCTGGATCATACTTGTGACCTGGCTTCCTGGGCCCTATTAGGCTGCCTGCTGGCAGTGGGGGAATCATTTTTTCAGTGAGTGGCAGAAATTTGGCCTTTCTCAAGTGTTCACTTGTGAACAAATGATACGTCTGTACAAATACCTCCGAACTTCAGACATGCTGAAATACATTTAGCGTCATGTCAATCAAAATACATTTTAATAACTTTAAATGTTTTATAGTGCTTCCAGATTCATGCAACAGTGGATGTGTTGCGTTCAGTATTTTATGTAGCTTAAAATAGTGCTTTTTAGTTGCTTTTATCCCCAGATAAAGTGAAGAAAAATAGATGGTTAAAATAAAAACAGTAAAAACAGCAAGGCACAAACAGTTTTACTAAATGAAGCTGAAAGTAACGTGATTCCTCTTCAGAGCATGTTTCCCGAAGGCAAAGACTGCAATGCCCTGAGAGTGCAGTCACAGCATGACAGTATGAAAGCTTGGATGGGACCGTGAGTTTATCTGATTGACCCAGAATGAAATGAACTGTGTTTGCATCATTCCTGATAACCTGTTCTGGTGCTCTGAAAGGCGTGAATAGTGACTGCAAAGGGAAATGAATTAACTCTGGCAAAGGCCAGCAGTTCAATGGAAAGCTGGAACACGACACTGCACTTTCTGACTGCTTTTCTTGGGTAAGATTTGGTACCAGATAATGTTAGGAAATGTCCGTGTAAAAGGAGCAAGTCGTAGGCTCTAGGAAGTGTAAGAAAGATCTGCAAGGAAATGGAGGTCTTGCACTTAAAATAGTTGATAGCTTGGGCTACATGACTGCTACAGCACAGCCTGGGATCCCAGATCTCTCTGTTGCCCCTAACACACTGCAATTCTCATCAAGGTCTTGTATCAGTGTTCTGTCCCTGGTCACCCTGAATGTGGGTGTGGATTGTGCCCAGAGGTGGAGTCAAGGGAAGCCAGTAGGAAATCCTTTTGTGTGTCCAGGTGCAGTCTGGGTGCAAGTGCTTTCTCTAGGGGTTGGGGAGATGGAATATATGCCTTTACAGGCTTGTATTTTCTCTCATTAATTGCTGCTTCAAAGGCCATGATGCTCCTAGTTTTCCATTTTGGAAATTTCCTGGCTGTAGATTTTTGCCTAGATGAAGCAGATGCTATTAATATGCTCTGGCCAATCTGATTTCTCTTTGTAGTCCAAATTGCAAGATACTTACGACAACTACCACTTTTTACTAAAAGCACAGTCTTCATGAAAGTTTGACTTGACTATTGTTGTAAAATTGGGTAATGGATCTCCCATTTCAGTCAACCAGTTCAACCAAGGAAGAGGCTGATCATGTTTGCAGTAATTTCGAAGAACTATGTGCAGAAATAACATCAAATTGTTAAAGATCTGTGAATTCACAGGCATCTTTTAGTGAACTAAGATTCTGTCATTTGCTTGAGAAGTGCATATTGGAAGCTAAGGAAACTTTTTTCAGAAGAGCATGATCATTTCTGCAAGCTTTAGAAAAGGACTTAGCTTTGGTCAACATGCTTTTCCTTCCCTGTAAGCATGCTTGATCATGACAATTTTTTTAATTGTTACTAGCTTTGCTAAGAGTATTGCTAATTTTTTTTGCACAGTTATTTAAATACCTTAAGAGTAGCTGGTTAGAGCCATCCTGAGGCACTTTCATCAGAGGGCCCCTTGTCCAGCTACTTGTTCTCAGGTTCTAGCGAAAATTTTATTGCATAGTGATCCAGCTTTTGATATCTAACAAGTAGTTTGGGGGCATTTGACACAAAGGTCAGTACAAAAATCCACATTGTGATGCTCATTTTGCCTTTCACTTTTTCCTTGGAGATACATAAAGACAGCGACAGTGTATTGACACTGATCTTTTTCATCCTGCAGCCTCTCAGTGGCTGCAGAATCACACTTCTCGGTCAGAGCTTCCCTTCAAATTTTCATTAGTCCATATATTCTTCTCTTGGTCTGTGATGGCTAAGAAGGCAAAGTTGTGGATGTCTGCAGCACTGTACAGTCCCTGAGTCTGGATCCTCTTATAAGCTGAAACCACCTTTTTTAATGCTATTTTAAATTTATTGCTAAGTTTCTATTCCATTTTTGCCTTTTACACGGATATGAGTGGTTTTCTTAAATTATCCTTCTCAGAGCAGAAACAATGTTTGTAATTTTTGCTTCAGCCCCTTTCAGATGCGTGCTCTTCTCATGCAATTTTTTTGTGATACTAGAAATTGAAACCAAGCAATCCATAACACTATGCAGATAAGTCACAAAAAAAGAAAATTGCTAATGTTTTCCTTTGGTCCTAGCTAAATCCTCTACCCAAGCATTGCGATAAGTTTGAAGCCAGTACACTCTTCATTTCAAGCGTAGTGAAAATCTAAAGCACTGACTTTGAGAAATACATACAAGTACAGCAAATAGTCTATGCAAGTGTCCACAGGTTTCACTCAAAGTTTTGCTTTGTTTTTAATCAGGCTTGGTTATAAATCTGTAAAAATGTAAGGCAGTGACAAATCTGCATGTTTTGTATCCTTGTGTCAATAGGGAAAAAAAAAACCAAAAAAACCCCAAAGCTTTATTTTAGAGATGTTGGAAACTTCAGGGAAGCGCTGCCAGAGCTATAACAATTTGGTTTGTAAAGATAATTATATTTATTGCCTAACTGTTTGGTTCTTGAGGATTTTTGTGACTTCAGGAAAGCAAATGTTTGGTCTGGACCATCTTGTTCCATGGGGCCTCAATCTGTGGCCTCCCTTTTCCTGAGAACTTGATGACCAAATGCATTTAAACCCTCCTGAGGTGCTGCTGTATGTCATTATTAGACATGGGCATAATTACTGGAGTGGCACCAAGACTGGGACAAGATTAGAAATAGTGGAGAAGGGGAGACTGAATGAGAGACACACAGTCTCAGATTGTCATGGGGCGTTGTATTTAGGACATCATATTTAATGTGGGATTTTTCTGGCTTTTAGCTGTGTGCAAAGTTAATCATAACCTCATTTTGTCATGAAAAAGAAGAAAAAGAATCCACTTGAGTAAAACGCATTGAAATAAAACTAACTTTAGGAAAATCCTGAGTTGGCTGTAGCAATATCCTGGAAGAGCAAGGTTAGGTGTTTTTTTGGTTTGGTTTTTTTTTTTTTTTTTTTTTTTTTTAAAAAAAAAAAAAAAAAAAAAAAAAAAAAAAAAAAAAAAAAAAAAAAAAAGTTCTAGGAAAAATATTAAACCCGTTGGCTGTAGCAATATCCTGGAAGAGCAAGGTTAGGTGTTTTTTTGGTTTGGTTTTTTTTTTTTTTTTTTTTTTTTGGCTAGCATGCTTTTCGCTGAAAATAGTGGTTATACAGTTGTGGTTTCCTTTCTTCTGTCCCCTTCCCTCCTGCCCAGCCTTGCTCAGTAATGCTGGACCTTGTCAGCCAACTTCAATCAAATTTGACAGAGGGGATTTGGGCTGAAAGATATTAAATTCTGACAACTTTTTGCCTGGGTGAAAAGGTCTCTTGTGTTTGCTACAAAGGTTTCAATGTGAGTATAGCCCTTGGTAGGCACAGGAGAACTCGTCATGCAGATGGCTGTGATCAAAGCATCCTTGAACAAGGAGAGCTTTCACCAGAACAGGTACCCGTGGGTCTGATGACCTCTACTGCCTTGGGAGGTAAAGTGTTTAGGGGAGTTTTTGCTCTGCTTTTTCAGGTTTTCTACAAAAGTTAGCACACGTGAGTCAGTGGATACCCTCTCACAGTGACAGGGTGCTCCAGTTACCTGCTCAATGGCACCTTTGTGGAACAATTGCTGTGCTCCTGGCTTCAGCTGTCTCTGAGCTCTGCTTCTTCTGAAGATAGATTTGTGCTGCTGGACATCCAAGCGTGAGAGCAGACAGAAGCCATTGCTTTTGCAGAGGCAGTCATGCTTCTCAGAGGCAAGAGGGCATGGTAGGGGGATCTCCTTGGCAGATGCTGAAAGCAGCCACATGCTGGTCCTGTAGCTCTCTGTCATGTTAAGAGTGCGAATCTGACATGTGGCTGAGGGAAGCCCTCCAATTGAGTCATGAGTTTCAGAAAGGACCCCCTTGATTTCTAAACTCCTTCTCAGAGAGGAGTCTAGGTGCAGCTGGATCCAGTCCTAGCCCCAGACTTGGTCAATGTTTTATGACTAAAGGATTGGGGTGTACCCAGTTATCAAAGTCAATGTTTGCCAGTTTCAGAGCATTGCCAAGGACTTTCACTGAGAAAGTTTTGGAAAGTTGTAAAAGATAGACTGTTTATTAAAGGGGACAGATATAAGAAGTTTGGAATTGCCATTGATAAATGCATTCATTGCAAAAATGAAGCTTGAGTTAATAGTTCAGCACTTTGGTTGACATTATTTTCCGGGGTAACGTCCGATGTTGTTGGAGGCATGAGTCTTACCAAAGAGACATCCCTGCGTGGGGAGAGGTCCAGTCCCATTGACCCGTCCTGTAGATAGAATTCTCATCCTTGAAATGGAGGTTTCTGAATGCCAGATTTATACTCTTGGTGAGGTGGGGCTAAGTTATTTGTCATGTGCTGACTGGCTTTTAACAGGGCTTGTTGCATTGTCAGTCAACAAAGAGGTGAGGACTTGTGCAACATTTGGTGCAGAGGCAGAGTTGCTCTCCTGGCTTTACTGAAATAACACTGGGCTGTGGGGCCTCTGCCTCACCTCAGGCATCACTCCGTTGATTCGAGCATTACACCACAAGCCTAGGTGGCAAGCCGTTGCATTTGTCCTGGCCTTCACAAATTAGGCAAATTAGGCAACTCTTGCTCAGTTGCCTTCGCAAGACAAGCACACTGTCCAAGCTACGGTCTTGCTCATGTTGTACCCCACTACTTTCTGCCAGATCATGGTAACTCTGTATTCAGCACCAACAGTCCTAGTTCTCCACACTCTCCTCTTTTGAGTTCAAATGTCAGTGAGTATATGCCTCGTTACACACCTGAAAATTCATTCAGGAGGCTCAAACTCATTGGAAACCACGCTTCCTTGCTTCTGCTGTTCACATCAATAGTCTTTGACAGCTGTGAGTGAATATATGGACAGAGTAAAATAAGTGGGTAAAACTCTGATGGTCCTGATGCAATATTGTAAAGAAACAACAGATAGTTGTGTCCTGTCTGCACCCCTGCACCTACTGCTGTGGCCATTGGAAATGTCACATTTCCCAGCAATGTCTTTTTCAGTGCCTTTTCAGCCTCTGTTCACAGTTAGATCATATGAAAAAAGCAAATTTGCTCTGAGTTACTCCAGAGTATTTTGTATATTTCTTAATCCCCAACTGACATGCCTTTCTACAGTCCATGTCAGCAGGTACACTGGACATGGACTCCAGGTTTAATCTGTACAACGGGATGACAGATGAGGAGTATGCACATGTCATGGCTGTATGTAAACACACTCTTATTATAGCGTGAATGTGGCCTTCAGGAGAAGTAGTGTTTTACTTAGCTATAATTTAATCTGCTTCTTGAAGAAAAATTGCCGGAAGACCTAATGCAGTTCTTTTTTTCTGCTCGAGAACATATGCATTGTTTCATTAAAGTGCTTTTTCAAAAGCAGCTCTAAAAAAGGTTGCAGACTTGAGTGGTTTAACTTTAATCACCCCAGATGTTGGCTTTCATAGCGAGTTGCTGTTTGGGTTAGTGACAAGCACCTTTGGTCACAGAAAGCAACGTTTCCTGTAGCAAGGACAATTTTTGCCTTGGAGTAATGAGAATAGCTTAGCCTATGTGGCATTAAGAAAGAAAAAAAAAAAAAAAAGAAAAAATGTTAAGCGTTGGGGGACAAAATTTTCTGCTTTGCAGGGTGGTAGCATCAGCTAGTGGAAAAGCTTGCCACCAGCAATGTTCAGAACCCTGCAAGGCCTGTTGGCTCTGTGTTGGCTCTTAATTAATGACCCACATTCTCACAGCTGCACAGAGACCTTCTGTGATGTGGCTGTACCAGTAGAAAACAATGGAGTTACTTATTTCCAGCTGTATCTGTCACATGAAAAAAAGGACCGATTGGTGCCAGAGAGTGGTTGCTGTTGGCTGCAGCACGGAAAATTGGGAGGGGAGTTGTAGCCAACAGAGTATCATTTATCAGATTCAGAGATGTGAGGACAAATGGTCAAGCTGTCTTCAAATGCAACATGTTGGGTTTTTCTCAAGCACATTGTGTATATGTAAAGCCCAGTTGGGAAATTCTGGCTACAACTGCATAGTTTGAAAAAAAAACAGTTCAAGGCCCCATAGTGGTACACTTTAGAGGAAATGGAATAAGGCCTGTACTCTGACCCATGCTAATTAATCCCTTTCAATGAAGCCAGCATATACCTCTCCTTTGCTGCTGAAGCCACTCAAGCTGTGTCTGGTGCCTCTGCCTCCAACAGTGTGGTAGTGGCTATATTCTTCCTCTTACCATAAGCTAAAAGTGCTTGATAGGGCATCATCAAAGCTGTGATGCTTTGATTGTGGACTGCTTCTGTCAAGTGTAACTAATTTATCTAAGGCAACCTGTCAGTTGCCTCCCACATAGGGCAAGTCCTTAGTGTGAACCATGAGGACAGCATCTTCTGGGGAAACGTCTTCTGTAACTAATGTATTAGAATAACCTACTATGTTTTACATTCATTATCTCAGTTTTTACACTTAAAACGGAACTGTTTTTTTCTCTCCACATTAAAAGTATCAATAATTATTTTAATAGATTTTGGAGTTACCTAAATGCAAGAAAGACAAACCATTTTACAGCACTTAAACTCATTGCAAGCAGGTCTTTCAGCAAGCTTAGGCTGAACATATGGTGACCTCAGGCTGTTTTGTTGCTTCAGACATTCAGTGACGCCTATGTAACTCTGTTTTTGACTGTTGCCAGTGAAAACTAGGCAAAATGTGGGGCTTTGTGTGTCTATTGAATAAGCAAACCTCAAGAAATGGGAAATTCTTTGAACCAAGCTGCAGGTTGAGAAGTTGACATAGTGCTATTGATTTTAGCTCTGATCAAGCACTGTTGCCTGACACAGGCACACAGAATTGCATCTGCCTGTGAAACAGCAAGGTAACATGGATGTGCTTGTGTTTGTGAGTGTACTTGCACATGCACACGGCGACGCTTACATATGTAGACACATTTTCTGCAAGCTGGGACAGTCTTGCTGTGTTTCAGCCCGGAGCATGTTCCAGAGGGTTTGCCAGCTCTTGCATATGGGTTTGGGTGGAAATGTTTGCGCGTTGTCCCATTGTCCATCATTATAAGTACCAGAGCGATCCCATTGTTTGAGTGGGATCTCGGTCAGATGCAATTCTGAGTGAATGAAGAGTGATTTAGCGCGTGTTGCATTTAATTATTACTCCCCCCAGACACACCTCATGTCTATTCAATGTTTTATGGCTGTTTACCAGAGTCTTTGCACAGCCTTATTAAGTGTCTTATTGGGCTATAATAGCCAGGAGTGCTGTTAGCGGTTCCAACAGTAAGCGTGGCTGTGTATCCTGTACCTGCCAAAGAGCTGCTGGAGTTATGATGAGCAAGGCAACCAAATCCTAGCACACTCGTCAGAAACACGTATCAAATTCCACAAGCTTCTGTTACTGATCAGCAGTATCAGAAACTGCTTCACATGTGCTCTGTGCACCTTTCAAATACTGCCAGAAATGGACTTCTGCAGCTGTTGCCTGCAGCTGTTTGTGTTTTAGCCCTAATTTCATAGTTCTGTATGTTCTGGAGAAGCCAAGATGAGTTATTGACTACAACCAGGCTCTACAGCCAGAGGAAAGGACACTTATATTATGCCACAGTGTAAATAAGCCCACAAACATAAGCTTAGAAAAATAATGCTGCTGCTCCAGCTGATCTGTGATTTTCTTGCCAAAAAGATCATGCACTGCTTGGGGTTGACTCTCCAGAGGAATCCTGTAGTTGGAGCTTGCTGGTTCTTGTTGGGATATCTCCAGGTTCCCATAGCCCTCACCTTCCTTTTGGCCGTTTGGGAGAGGCGACTGAATTGTCCAACCTCTCCCTCTTATCTGCTTCCTTATCTCCCTTTTCAACTCTTCCCCTCACCATTTTCCCAAGGGAAATAACTGATTGCTGCTTTGCACTGTTGAAAGCTCTTCTTGGTTTCTGCTCTGATGTTGTCCTAGAAAGCAACGATACCTTGAAACCAAAATGCTGTTAGTGAAACACTAGTAGAGCATGATATTCAGTACATGCTAAAATTTCTCTAGGGAGCAAAACTTTAAAGTTATAAAATACAGGGGAGTTTGAGTAGGGATGTGATCGTTTAATGTTGGTTGGAGGGATTTAAAGCTGATGGACAATAACTTTTCTGCATTTGTACTGTCAGTGGTTCAATACCAACATACAAGGAAAACCATCAGGCAACTAACAGCAAACACTTGTTAAAGGGTCCTTTTGAGATTCACTTAGCGTATGAATCATGGGCAAAGTTGATTAAGTGTTGAGATCCCAGCATGTCTGTATATTTTCTGTGTCAACACCCTGCCCTTTTGGCAGCACCTTTGAGATTCCTAGTGATTGCTGATATGAAGACTCATTAGCACCAATGTCATTTAAATACCTTCTCAAACCTCTGCTGGTAACAGACTTGTGCTGGGGATTGTTTATAACCAGGGATCTGCTCATGCCCATGAAGCCATTCATGCATGAATGGGAACACTTGTACTGGGAGGCATGTGGTCCTCGTGGTTCCGTGGCATCATTTCCCTCTTTTTCCTCAGCTGATGGATGTCAAACAACATGAGTTAAATGTGGGACAAGTAGGCAGGTGAAAATAAACAAATGCTTTTTTCCTATTCTTTACCAAGCAAAGATGAGAATGCCCTCCTGGAGCTTGCTGGTGAATAGGGATGAGAAGAAAAAATGAGAATTTTTTTTTTTGCAGGACCCAAACCAGGCTGTAGAGGGGGTTGAGGGAGGGATTTCAGGACCTTCAAACTCTATGTCTTCTCGTGGATGGAGGGGTTTTTCCCTTTTCCCTTTGTACTGCATGCCCTCATCTGGCATGCAGTACAACTTGTGTGCAGGTGCTCACAAGGAGAAGCCATTTGGTCTCTAAACTGATTAGCTTTGCCATCACACACACCTTGTGACATGTGCCTTTCTTCCCTCTACTTGTATAGTTTTTTATCAGGAAGGGTATGATAAGATATGATGGGTATGATAAGATATGATGGGTATGATAAGACTGAGATAAGAACTCATAAATCTGCATAGAGGTAACTTAGACACATAAACTGTTGTTGGGAGCACGTGTATGGTGCTGCCCCTCCCTGCATCTTTATGTTTAGCGTGGGAGTTCTGTGCTGGAGGAAGCAAGAACTCCTTGGAGGGCTGAATGTCATAGTCAAGTTAGAGAATCCACCTTGAAATCATTTGTTACTTGATGAAACCTTGCCACTTGGAGAGAGCATCAAGTCTGAGCTAGAAACTGAGAAATCCATATACATAAGGCATTTTTTTTCCTTTTATTTTTTTATTCCCCACCAACCTAAAGTGCCAAATAGATATTTTCCACTAAATTCATAGTAGTACTTGACTTGGAAGCATAGGATCACCTCCTAAGATTCATTGCGTATCAGCAAGGACTGAAATAACTTGCCTGGATAAAAAAAAATCTAGATTTAAAGCAGTACTATTCTGTAGGTTGTGCTGATTATTGCTTTGTGCTGCATGACTGTGATTTTTGGCGCTCGGTGCCACATACCAAATTCCCAAAATAAAATGCTACATGATATTCTAAGAGCTCTTAGGAAGCTTTAAAAAGGGATTTGTCCACTGAGCGGGTGGGTATCTCTTCTGGTGAAGCCAAATGATGCAGCAGGAATGGTTTAAGAGGAGGAAACTTTAGTCAGCAGATAATTAGCCTTTTTAAATAAGCGCAAGGGGCAAAGAAAGAAAACCTTCCATCAGTCTCATGTTTGTAAAAGTTGTCAGCGATCCTGCTTTGATTGTAAAGGGTTTACAGCTCAATGTTTGAATAGCTGAAACATCTGTTCAGCAACATTGTGAAATCCTCGTGTTCGGAACCCCTGATAAGGGGGACTGCTGAGCGATTGGCTCCTAGAGGCTCTACAGGCAGCAAAAGCTGTACATACAGTGGTCACCGCTTGCCTTTCCTCCTCCTCCTGGTCAGAGGAAAACGTAGGAGACAGCTACTATTTTACGCATGATTTTCCCTTGAGGAGGGGGGCAGAGCAGGAAGTGCCTAGGAAATGGTCCACGACAGAAACCTGGAGTGGTAAACAGGACAGAGGAGGAGGAAGGAGGAGGAGGAGGAGGAAGAGAGCTCATGGGTGCAGTTTGTGAACAGTTGAAATACCGATAGCACAGCAGCAGAGGAAAACCAGACTTCTGCGAGAGCGAGCACGTCCCAAGCCATCCCGATGGAAGGAGAGACGGTACCCGAGGCCAGGAGAGCAGCCAGCAAAGCCACACGCATTGCCCTCGGCGTCTTTGTGAGCGGCACCGTTGTGCTTGGCACTGCGCTTTTCTTGGGTAAGTAAGTGAGAAGGTCGAGGCTCACCTGAATGTGACCCTCCCCAGCCTGGCCGCTCGATGCGGGTGTGCGTGCTCCAAGACACGTTTTGGTGAAAATCTCGGTCTCTTCTCCTTTTCTCCCCATTTTATATTTATCCTGAAATGGAAGTGCCTCAGAAAAGGGATTTGTTGTGGGAACATTAGAGCTGGAAGATGCAATGTGAGCCCGTGTAACTTTCTGAATGCTGAATTTAAATTTAGATACTAAGTTGAATGTGTTCTAGCCAGAATTGGGTTCTTTCGCAGAACGAGGAGAAACGGGTGAGATTATGCACGTCGGTAACGCTGATTGTAAACTCACAGATTGTGGCCGATGTGGGCTAATATTCTCTGTTTCCTGAATATGAATCTGTAATGCACACATTTTATGGAATCTTCTGGGTTTTCCTTCATTTGGTTTTCATTTAAGGCTTGACTAAAATTCCTGTAGAAGGCTTCAATAATGCATATGCTTGCACATTTTTTAGATGTTTCCGTTCTTCTCTGATGAATTGCAAAGTCGTCTTTGCAAAAATCATAAAGAGTGCATCCGGGATGGAATTAAAATGTTTTGATCAGATTTATAAGCTATAACTGGTCACAATAGAGAAGGAGTTAGTTTTTACTCTCTGGGATTTGGAATCATCTGTAGATTGGTTTTGTTGGAATATCACATGGAAACACATGCTTACACCTATAAAAAGATGTGAAGAAGTATAAATGTAGAACAACCAGGCAGAGAAGAGAAAACAGTGTTGTATCCTGTAAGAACTTGTAGAGACAAATCTTCCCTTGGAATAATTCATCCCAGCTTTTCATTTCTTTAGACCAACATAGATTTCCCTGGACTGGAGGGAACTTAGCCTCTAAACTTACCTTTTGCTTCTCTCCAATCATTTATGATCTTGCCATTTTATTTGAAAGGTCTGCTTCATTTATAATCACAATAGAGAAAATTATGTCAGATTTTCTACAGAACTGTAAAGCACAAAGCTCACAATTGATAGTGTTTTCTGCTCTAGAGCAGCTGCTAGAGCAAATTCTACAAATATTTGCAGGCAAGTAACTTTCGTGTATGCGAGTAATCCCACTCAATTCAAAAAAACTCTTTATAAATGTGAGCAGGATTAAGTCTTCAACTTGCTAGTGCAAAATATTTTTTCTAGATGAATAATAATGTTTTCCACTTAAAGAATACAATATCAAACACCAGGGAGTAATGGAGAGACCTTTATTTCTTTTTTTAGCACTAGATTGTTTATTGCTTGTAAAAAGCAATAGACATTTACCACCATAGCTTCTCAGAGATAGAAATGTTTTATCCATAGAATAGACATGAAAATTCTAGCAAATATATTCATTCTTAGTGATAGTTTTCCAAGTGTGTTGAGGTCTATTCCATAGCCAGGGATTCAGTGTCAAAATTTTCATTGGCATAACTGCTAAGAAAATAAAAATGTTGGCCTTGGGTCAATCAAAATGTTTTTAGGATTTGTTTGGAAATTGTCTGAGGTTTTCAACCAAAAGAATAAAGGAAAAAAGTTAAATTGTTTTGGTTTAACATTTTGTCAATGCAATATTTCCAAGTTTCATTGTGACACTGTGTTTCATCTGTAAATTTGAATTTAACTGTTTTTTAGTTTTGTTAAACTGTAGAAAAGGAGACCATGATTTCTGGTCATAGGAAATATTTCAGGCACCTCAAGACAGCCCTTTTCTTCATTTTTTTTATTTAATCTGCAATACTTGCAGTTTCTGGTAGACAGTAAACCTGAAACAATTTCCATTCAATTTTCCAGCCTGAGGAGTGTAATGTAGCCTTGTCCTGCTTCTCTTGTTTATTCTTCTCAGAATTCCTACTACTCTAGGACGAATCTGCGAGAACCATGTATTTTTATTTACTGCTACTTGCTCTTGCTGGCTGTGGCCATACTGTGACTCCTGTGGGGAGCTACCTGGGGACTCACTCTGGCATCATGCAGGGTCCTGCCTGTGTATTTGCAAGCCTTTTCCACTTTCACAGTTTTTGGGGAAACAATTACAGTGTATACTTGCTTAAGAATCTGGAAACAACCTTAAAGAGGAGGAAGCTGAGACACTGAATTTTATAACCACAACTGTAGGTAATAATGTAATAGTTAGTTCTCCTAACAACAATAAAAAAGCGAGAGAACAAAACCAGTCAATGTTTTCCAATCAAAATTAGCTGTTAATCAAAAGAGAAATGTTAATGCCAAAGACTTTTTTTTTAAATTTGCTCTAATGATGAAGTTGTAAATGGAACAAAACCAGACAAAAGGGTATTTTGCTTAGATTTACTAGTATCAAAATCACAAAGGCTGCTTCAGGTTCTTTACTGATTCTTTTTCATCCTCCTTCCTTTTCCATCTAGTGCAAAAGAATTAAATGGTGTTTGGTATTTTCCCTCTTTTCTCTGCTTTGTTAAGGAAAAAAACAATCTAGCAAACTTTCAAGACCTGGACAGGTTCTAAAAGGCTAGTGTCAAAGCTGAGGAAAGACAAATAGGGAGTAATGCAACAATTAATTAAGAGGCACATTATCCATTCTTTGTATTTCATGTGGCTCAAGAACATATTCTGGAGACCTCCACTTTTCTATTTTCTACCATTCTTCAAGATTCCAACTATGATCTTTATATGCCTCAAAATCTCATGTATTTCTTGGCTAATTTACAAAGGTAGTTGAGGTGTTGTGTTTCGCTGAGTCGATGCAAGCTTTGCTAAAGCTGTCCAGAAATAGTTTTACATTCTTGGTTTCTCAGAAAATTTGAGTGAAACCCAGGCATTTCTGTCATTAATTGTCATTAAAGCTATGAGGCTGGAAGAGATGAAACAGTTTTATACTCAATTCTAGCTTTAGGTTTTTTATAGTAAAATTTTTCTTGTGCTGAAATACCATTTCACATTTTCCAGTCTATTTTGAACAATATCTAACAACAAGAGAATTTGATTTATAACTATCAGCACTGGTAAAGCTATGATACCTTAATATACATTGTTGAGTTTTTTGTTTGGCTTTTTTTTTTGCTTTTTAATCTTTACCATGGACCGAGTTATTAAGATAATGGATATATCAAGACATTTCTTTATGTCTACTGAGCACATTTGCGGAGTCTTATTTCATCTACCCCTCCGGACTCTCCTATCCTCATCCCAAGTATCAATTATCTGCATATTTGCTGCCTGTCAGCAGTGTCTGAAATTTGCAGATCCTGTGTTTCAGTGGCTGCCGTAATACACATTTTTAAAAGATGACCAAAATTAACTGACGATTTCATAGTTTTTGTCAGCAAGGTTTTTGGAAGCAAATCCAATTACAACACTTTTGGGAGCCACTTCAGACGGAAACTGTACTGTGCCTTATAAATCATGGTCATCCCTGTGCCCGTTGCTATCTGGTTTATTCCAGGCTGGAATAAGGGGACCCTGAAGGCGTCCCATGGATGCTGGGTTGTGCCTGTGGGGCCAGGCAGTGCAGGGCTGCTGCAGGAGGAGGTGCAGCAGGGCAGCGTGAGCCCCACAGCTCAGGAGGAACAGTGGAAAGCCTGCAGAAGGTGATCAGATCCAGCTCCATATTGCATCACCAGCTGGGAAAGGTGCATTTCTGGAGGGTGAGAGCAAAAATGATTAAGTGCTTGTATTGTGGTGGTGCTTGCCGTCCGTGAGGAAGGCTGAAGTGTTGTTGCTCCAAGCACTGTGCAAACGTACGGTGAGAGACGGCCCTTCTCCCATGCTGCCTACAAGCAAAGACAGAGGAAGGAGAAAGCAGGCATAGGAGGGGAAAGTCACTTTTGTTAAGAGCTGTAGTATTTACTTCATATACATTCAAACTGTTTTAAGTCAACGTAGTCGAGATGCATTAGGGCCAGAGTTTGGACTGACATTTGAATGATCAAGCACCCAACATTTGGCTACAGTGGTCAAAATTCATTACGAATGATCTCATTATGGTTTTCCATTTTGCAGTTAGCCAAGGTCTTATAAAGTTTCATCCGAAGCAACAGTACTGTTTGACCTCAGAATGCATTGAAGCTGGTAAGCAACAATTTTATCCTCTTTAATATATCATGATTATAGTATGTTAGTGAGTTATTTGCACTGTTTAATTTTTTTCTGTGATACATTTTACTGAGAAAGCTTCATTAATAATGAGAGGGGAAAAACACCCAAACTTTTTAAAAAGTCAGTGTTTAAGTTGCTACAGATCTGTTTATTTTCTACACTTAGAATTCATATTTTAAATTCATTTAACTCTTTACTTATTTTTTAATAGGAAACAAAATTTTGGGCAACTTGACCTTCAGATGTATTTTGTTGTTTTCTTCCCAGTAGCCAGAAAACTAGCAAGTTTAACAATTCATGTTAAACACGAATGCTTTAGGGCCAGATCTTGCACAGACTTGCACAACTGTAACATGGTGACTCCAACTCAAAAGCTGCAACTACTTCCATATTGGCAGGCTCTTTTCTCCATGCAGAGATGCATGTGGCAACCCTCATAGAGCTGGGACATCCATTAATACTAAATGTGAGTTAAAAGAACCAGGCTCGGTAGGACCTGAGACACCCATTTTGCACCAGGCAGTTTTGACAGGGTTATGCTCACACTAAATCAATGAGATTTTTATTGAGCGTAATGAGAGCACAGATCAAACAATAGCTACCACATCTAGAAATCTGCCCCCAGAGCTGTTTTGTTGGAAACAAAGTGGACATTGTGTGAACTAATAAACAGTAAGTGTTTATTTCCATTCATATTAAGTTGATACTGTGAGGTGTTTGGTGTGCGTTTGAAATCCTGACAAATTCTGTGGCGCGCCATAAATAGAAAAATTTGCAGATCTCAACATTACCACAACTTTTCATTCTACTTTCACTCTGCACTGCACTGACAGTGCTCTTGGCTGCCCTGGGCACCAATATCCAGAGCTGATTCTTAAATGAATGCAAATATCTAAGTAAGGTGGGATGACTAATCAAAACACTACTACCACTACCACCAACCTGTCCTGTTCGTACACACACACCCCCCAAATGTGTATATGGGCTTCATCTTGCGCTTCAGAACAACAACAAAAAAAGTCAGTTAAGAAGTCTGAATCGGCTTTTTTTTTCTCTTGTATATACCAAATAACACGGATTTGGTATCCATGGATAACATGGATTGTCAGCTCAGCAGAAACTGGTATTTCACACCACGACAGAGTTGGACATCAACACGACCTGACTGTTTTTAGTTCAGAGTGGACTGTGTGTTAACTACACAGTGTCTCAAGACCTGAGCTTTGCCTTGCTGAACAACTTTTGAGGAGTGACAAAATTGCCAAGGACCAAAATGTCTTCAAAGTATACAGTCTGAGAGTTTCTAATCTGAGAGAAAGTATTAAAGCTAAGACATAGAACTATCATGGGAGGAGTTACTGGATGCTAGAAATAGTACCATGAAGTCTATAAAAGTTGACATACTTCCTGCTAGGATTTTTAATCAGTTATTTGGATAAACCTCAGAACACATGGTCATTCAGCCAAAAAATGCCCAGTATCCATGTATTCCATGTTACTTGGCCCATGTAGATCACTATAATGCATGATCATTTGATTAGATACTGTCTCGGTCTTGTCAGACTGATCTTTCTCTCTTGCCAGTCTCACTTGCAATAGCAACTGCCCGAGATGCAGTTGCAAAATGGAGCTGAAAATACTACAGTTATCTTTTCCAATGAATGGTAAATCAGAACTTAATTTGTTTTCTTGTGCAGCTATTCAGCTAAAGGTAAACAGTGTATAATTTCTGGAATGCTAATTACAATCTGCTTGATACGTGTTGCTACTAAATTCCTCAGGCAATTAATTCCACCATGGCAACAATGGACAGCCTGTCTTCAGGTGTCTGGTTCGAGCAGTTCACATTCCTGTAGTGCTAGGTTCAGTGGTCATTGCTGTATGGTGCTCAAGAACATTCACTGCAGGTATTTTGTCCTTTTTGGTTTTTTGCTTCAAATGTAGGCACAGTTAGATGCTAGAGAAGCTGCGTGGTATTCTTGCTGCTCTTTAAAAAATGACAGAGTTCAGGTCACACATCAGTCCTAGAAAAGTGAGTCTTAGCTTCCAAGTGATGTCAGCATCACGTTGCAGAGATTGGTAAATGTTAATCATTGTTTCTGGACTGGGGTCTCGTGTAATTCTCTGTTTAGGAAAAGGTGTTCCACAGAATCTATGTGGTGTCATTTTTACAGCTGCTGCCATCTTAAGCAAGATAAATCAATCTGTAGATCCATGTGAGGACTTTTATCGATTTGCATGTGATGGCTGGATATATAATCACCCTATTCCTGAAGACATGTCAAACTACGGTGTTTATCCTTGGCTGCGACACAATGTGGACCTCAAACTAAAGGGTAAGTATGTCATTTCTGAAAGTGTTTAGTTGGCTTGTCACTGTAGCTTGTTAACCAGTTGGTTTTGAAATGAATAAAGACTCTACGTTTCTTTTGGATTATTGGATAATATCCAACAGCCCAACTTGATCTTTTCCTTGAAGTATATTTTTATTGGTATTTTTATTGAAAATAATATTGAAAGATGAAAAGTTATAGCAGAAACAGAATTTGGGAGGAATAATACAACTGCTGGCAACTCTACAAGTTAAGAATGGAAGGACAAAAGGATACTCCTTGTATCAGGGGTAGGATTTGAATTCTTTCTCCCTTGCAATAGACAAGCAGACCAGAGTGCAGGAGCACAGCATGCATGTTTAGGAATGTCCCAGATCCACACAAACGTCAATCTAGGACAGCACTCTGTCTCTAAGAGTGGCCAATAGCAGGAAAAGAATATAATAAGGCAAAACCAGAGTGATATTTTCCGGTATACTTACCTAGCTCTTGGCAGGAGGCAATTTCCAGACTTCCGGAGATGGAAGCTGTTTGGGTATTGTGTTTCCTTCATGTGGCCGTTCAAGCTGCTGCTGAAGTACCTGAGCTATCATCAGTGAAACAGAAGACTGCTCAAGAATGTGTGTCTGGAGGAAAAAATAGCCCCGGGGTGGAAATGTGTAGGAAGAGAGGTATTTTAATCTAGGTGTGACTTGACTTTGTGCTATACTCTGCAGCAAGGCCACCTCATCAGGAAGCCGTGCAGACCAGCTGGGCAGAAAGGGTGATAATTATTGTTAGGTAAGAAAATCCTGACAGATTCTTACAATCTTCGCTAAAAGCAAGTCATGCAGAAAAGGGACGTGCAAGATTTATTATCGTTGTTGGTGTGTTTGAGCATTGCACACCTTGAGCACATTATTGACCTATCAGTTGACACAAGAGCCTGCTTTGAGCCCACTGCAGAACAGAGGTCAATTTTAGGATGTTGTGCTTAAATATAGCGTTTATTTTTCCCTTAGATTTTGTACATCTGTGCATGTGTAGGCATCAAAGCGCTTCTCTGCTTGCTTTCTTCAGTCATATCATATTAAATTTTCTCATTGTTAAGTATTTTAAAAGCTGTGTTCAGAATGCAGCTTTTCAGAATATGGTTTCAGAATATGAGTTTGGGAATTCAGCATAGGATAAAATCTGATGACTGCTGTTTTAACTCTGCCGAAGATGTCACAACCAAAAGAAAAAAACTATTGCTAGAGCCTGTTTTAAGTTATGCTTTGCATTCTAATTGTTCTGCTGCCAGAATCAGGCTGTATTAGATAACTGCACATCCTGCATGAACCACAGCTTCTTTGTAGAAGCCTGTTCTAATTGAATATAGAGTAGCAAGCTGTGACTCTCAGCCGTAATTTCCTCTTTTCACAGAGCCTAATCAAGGACATCATGCTAAGCCACATTTTTTTATGGTTTTCTTAGTGCACTCCCTTTAGAAGTTGCTAATCCATAGCTAGGGAAATACAAGACAAAGAAAGAAACATCTAAGTGAGAAGTATTTGCTTAATGGAAACTCCATATCAAAAAAGGGGTGTAATGAAGTGCCTGCTAACTGCTTTAATAGGAGGCCTAAAATGCTCCTTGACATGGTACAGGGACAGAGATGGGAAATCATCGGGTGGTGTAAAAGGAGTTGATTTAATACAACATTTGTCATCTCCTCCTTAATTTTTTACTTAATAAACTTTCTAAAATATATTCTTGGTAATTAAAAAAGGAAAAGGAAGTAGAAGTGCTGGATGTCAGTGTTGGCAGCTGAAATAACAAGGCGTAGCTTCAGCCTCTATGTATGTTTGTGTTTTAACTCGAGCTGCTTCAATAAATTAGCTTGATGCTGAGTTATTCATTTGTGGATGACCACAACCTTGCTATCAAAAGTTTTAGTGGGATGAAGAACTCTTGCACAGAGAAACATATACATGGCTAACCAGACCTTGGAAGCCAATTTAATCTCTCTTTCCTAAAGAACTCTTAACGGAACTTTGTACTTCATTGTAAATGTCCCTGTTTGACATGGATTAGATTAAAAAAGCCCCAGTCTTTAAAGAGCTGATTATTACGCAAGTTCTGTGTTCTGAAATATTTATCGTATTAAAGAAAACTATTAATCTTGAAGTGATAACATGGCTTGGCCAGAAAACCAGATTTTTCATATTCGATATTCTTTGATGGTGTGATATAGACGGAAGTATTTATTCAGGCAATATATTAAAAAATGATGTTACTTAAAATAAATTATTCGAACATCTAATCTATTTTCTGGTCCCTGAATGTTCCTGAGCCTTAGGCAGAAAGGGATTTTGGGTATTTGTGCAAAGACCTGTGTGTGGCCTGGGTTACACAAGGGTATCTTCAGTCTTCCAAAAGCATAATTTTTTGTTCGGGGGCAATTACTACAGAAGAAGATTTTCTAGTTGATAATGGGTAGCAAGTGTAAGAATTAATTTTGCCTTACCAAAAAGTGGTAAATGTAGCTGAACAATGTACTCAACTCTGCATTAAGTATTAGCAGGTTTGACAGCAAAGTTTTTCTTCTTTCTTTTTCTTTTTCTTTTTCTTTTTCTTTTTCTTTTTCTTTTTCTTTTTCTTTTTCTTTTTCTTTTTCTTTTTCTTTTGAGGTTGCAGACACAGAAGAACACAAAACTTTGCAGGTGTTATCTTCAAGAAAGGGTAGAACATTTTCTGTATCGGTGCAGGTTTTTGGTAGTTTAATGGAGAGTTCCAAAGAGAGGAGTGGCAATGGGTCAATGGAAAATAGCTGAGAACTACTGGGTGGTAGATTTTTTTGCCTGCATATCTCTGAATCATTGAAGGAATAATCCTATTTTTTTGCTAAGATTTTGGTTTGTAATGGGGTAGGAATATATGTATATATAATGCTCTCATAGTTTTTCTAGCTAGGATGGATTAAAACAAAAATTATAGCATTTCCCCTTTAATTTCTTTTCCATCCTTTGAAGGTCACTTGGATTTCTTTTTCTGGTCTCAGAGGAATCCACAAACCACATGTGTAACTCACTTTGATCTCCTCGCTATACAAAATGGGTGAAATCCTAGCCTGGTGAAAGAGATGGTAGGTCTTTCTTTAGACATCAGCAACAGCAGGATTTCATGCATTGTAGAGGAATGTACAGAAGACAGCTGCAGGTAGCCAAAGACATGTGGTTTTGGTTATGACCCAGATCCAGGTAATGAGCATCTAATATTTAGGTTGAAATTTCTTGGTTCCTTATAGAATTGTCCAGTGGAGGACTGAGGTACTCCAACTTCCAGTTAACCATTCCTGGCTGGACCAGACTGTCCCTGACTTGAAGCCAGCCTTTCATTTGTAGATACACCGCAGGCATGTTAAAAAGTGCCTCTCATCAGTTAATATCAACCACTTCTAGTGCTGATGGGCCTCTGAGGAAGCTCTGGGAATCCTTCAAAAGGGAAAAAATGGTTTGACTGTGGCAGCTGTTGTATGAACAAAAGCTATCTCAGACTGCAACTGTTTCAGCCTTATGTGAGGGCAAGATGGCAACGTCTCTGTGAATTTATAAATGCTTTTCATTTATCATAAAGTTTCCTGCAAAGCGATTTGTCTTCCTGAGTTTTTCCATTTTGATTGGTGACCTTAATTAAGAGTTTAGGACCACTATTGTCTGACCATTGAAATGCAAGTGGCTTTTTGTGAATAATTCAGAACTAGGAGTCTGAGGGGAGTAGATCAGTGCCTATTACCTGTGGTGAATGTTGATTGTCAACCAAGCAGCTTCTTTTCCTTTCTCTGAAACCTGCAGAACAATGATATACAGCTGGTGGTTGGATATTTTTTTTGTTTGGTTTTTTTTTTTTCTTCAAACAGCCGTACAGGAAGCAATAAATTAAAAAAGCAAACAAAACTGCGCAAACATTCCTAAATCTCAGCAATGCAAAGGGGCTGATTTAAATTACTGAATCATTTGTGAACATGTCTTCCAGGCCTTTTAAACTTAATTTATGTCTGTGGAAACTGGTTTCCAGATTAAGTCTCCATACTGACCCTGGCCCAGTGAGACACCTACTTGAGACTAATTTGCTGTGCTAAGCTTTCTAGTGTGGCTATTTTCTGAAAGCTAGTTAACGTAAAGTGAGGAATTTCCAACGTGGCAAAGACAAAGAAATGGAGGCCTTTTAGGAGGATATGGTGTGGGGGTTTTTAAAGAACGTGAGACAGAGAGCAAACAAAATAACTTGGCAGTATAGGTAACTTTTCCCAAGATAATCTGAGATGGTTTTCTTTAGAAAATAAATTCTTTTTAAAGTAAAACCAGTAAGGTTAAAATATCTCAGTGTGGAAAATTATACTATTTGACCATAGGATAATCCTTTCAGACAAATCCCAGAAGATGGTGTTGAGAGGCTGCTGTCGGTATTGAGTGGCTGTGGTCCTGCTGGATTCTCTTCTCCCACCCTTCCACAGGTGCTTGGTTGGAACCACTGGGATTGCTTGGATGTGGACATGAAACCTGTAACATAGCTGCTGACACTCATGCCTAGGTTTCTGTATTAGCTGACCCATATTTTGTGATTTCTTCCTTCAGAGTTAGCTGGTTAAGAGCTCTCCCAGGTGGAGGGAGAATACCAGTAGTGATTAAAAAGAAAATAAACTCAGAGGGTATTTATGTTTTTGCCTCCAATATCTTCCTGTTAGATAGCTGTTCCTGGATAACAAGATAGCAGCAAACATCAACAGCGCTTAATGCTGTTTTGCTTGGTCTTTTCTACTACAAATGGATCTTTTTTTCAGTGTCACAGACATTTTTTTTCATTGGTAGAGATATTCCCTATAATGGCTTATTCATCTAAATGTAAGAAAAAAACATAAGTGGCACAAGTCAGGTAAATCTCTCTGGGCATCAAGTTAATAGCTCTTCAGTAAAATGAAGTACCTAAGTCAAAGGTGGAGAAGCCAGGACTTTTTCCAGGCTTTGTGGCAGCTCAACATGAAAGTTGTATTTGTAATGGGTGATTTTGGGAAACCATGAGTACAGAAAGGAGATAATTTTGGTTCCTAAATGAGGTTTTAAGGCAGCACAGTAACTGAGCCACAGGATTCCCACAGCATCTCCCTGGTTGGGAGACCAGAGTGGCATCCTCCTGCAAGCCCTGCACTGGAGTGGGAGCTGGACTTAGGCATGTTGCTGTTCCACATGAGGCACAATATTCCCTCTGGATTTACGGTGAAGCTCTGTTTTGGCTGTTGCCTGTGGAAGGGTGATATGTTCATATCTACAGATACTGAATTTCAAAATTACTGTATGACTGTAATTTGGGCTGGTAATTTTGCAGAAAGAGGATTCATAGCTTGAAAGACAGCAATCCCTGACATCTGATTTCCCATTTTCTGACCAACAAAAATAAATCGTGCAAGTTTGTGTTGAAAGTATTAATATAATGAAGTAAAGCTTAATGCCACCATTTAGTATGGAGCTCGACCTATATTGTAACAATTGAGGATCTTGCAATCTTCTGGTTTAAATGAAATTTAAACTCTTGTGCCTAATATTGTAATGATGTGTTATCCCTTACAGCATAATACTGAGAGGCTAGAGGGGTAGGGTAGGAGAGGGGGGGAATAGTGCTCAAAAGATTAAGATTTATTATTGAAATTGGGTTTATGAACAGAGGCTCTCACATCCCCTTAAGATGATTTTTAGTTTTGTTACAATTTGTGTACAGTTATGTTAGTTAACTTTTGGAAGAACTCACATGATGTGCTTATCTTTTCATTTACAAACCCAAAGAATTTACAAGGTGCTGAAATAAGAAACAAACAGCATCATCGCTTAGGAAGTGTGCTGTATATTAGGGCACTGCACAGCATTAGGAAGCGCTTATGTAAGCACAGCTGTTTGAACGCTGTTTCCATGAGAACTTCCATATTGCCAAAATGGGTGTTCAAGAAAAGAATTAGGGAATTTCTTCTCAAGAGGTGAGGGGGAACCCTGAGATATCAGTTTTTTAATTGGGTTTACTTGTGTAAATACAACATCGTTTCATGAAATTGGTGTTGGGGAACATTTGTTTGATTTACTTGATTTATGTTCCTTGGGAATTAGAACCTATATGAATTGATTAATTAGTAAATCTTCATTAATTCCTGTGAGCATGCATATTAATTACATCCTCATTAATGCAAGGTTAATTTATAATGATTAAATGTTCTATGGGTATGTCAGAGGAATTAATAATGATGGGCTGGTTATTTTCAAGAGCCACTAGTCTAAGCATGGTGAGGTGGACGCTGCCATCAAGAAATAAGGTGATAGACGTTAATTGTATCAAATACAAAATATGCATGCCTGAATTGATTAATGGTGTGTTGATCATCATTAAGTGCCTTTTTAAAAACCCAACAAAGCCCACAAAATAAAACATGGGGTTGGGGAGAAGCAGTTTATCAAAACAAGGCAGCCCTAGATTAAGGCATCAGGTCTGCAAAGACAGTTCTGAGGAATGAGCTCCTGGAGCTGCAGAATACACTGGTAGGTTTTGTTTGTTTGTTTTTTCTTTTTTAACAGTTAATGGTTTGAAAATATTATATCTAAGGCACATCTGAGGTTGTGTAAGCCAACACAAGGCCTTCAAAAAGGGACAAATAGCCCCATTGGTATTCTGGATGCTTCTGCCTTCCAAAGAGGTGGGAATATGCAATATGGCAAGTGGTACGACAACCTGAGTTGTGTCTAATACTCTGAATTATTTCATATTCCTGTCTGAACAAGAAGTTTGCCTTTATGAAAGTTGCTTGGAGTGACTATTTTGAGTCCTCATGTACTCCAGTAAGATGGTTCCGGTGACCAGATTGTTTAGGTTGGGAAGTGAGAGAAAAAAGGTAAGAAAGGGGGAAAAAAAAAGGTAAGAAAAGGAAATGAAGTAGTAGAAGGCTTGTTAAGGAAGGAGCAAAATATACATGAAAGCAGAAATAATATATGCTTTGCTAATATTTAAAAGCTACCTTATAAATGCCAGAAAAGCGTATTGACTTCATATTTTATTTCATTTTGTTTTAGACTCAAAGGGAAAGCTTCATTTAGGCAAGGATAGTTTTAAACATATGGAGAATGATTTTTGCAAGCCTTTGATGCTAGATTGGTTTTCCATATATATATTTGGCAAACAGTAGAGGAATCTGGACCATAATGCATTAAAAATCAAAATAGGTGTGTATAGTGCATTAGGCTCTGACTGCTTCCCTTCCAGTCCTCTGAAACTGAACAATGTTTACAGCCACCAAGAAAAAAATGAAGAGGAGCCTTAATGTCAGTAAAGTGCTGGTATTTTTAAAAATTATTTAACTAGAGTGGCGAGAAAATTTTTCATTGTTCATCTTTTTAGTTGCAAGAGAGTGTAAATTACATCTTTAAACAGTATATTCTCTTATTTTAGAATCCTGGAAACAAAGTTTTATTGAAAAACCAATCATTTGCAGCTCACTTCTTGTAAAGAGAACTCCAGATTGCATGTCAGACTGTGCACCAGACACCTGAATTAGCAAGAAGCACTGCAGAACAATTAGAAGAACTAGTCATTTACAAAAATAAATACATTTAGGTTAGTTCATATTTAAAGAAAGCCTCAAAAAACAAATATTGCTATCAATTGTTAATAGAGAAATGGTTTGGACTGTACACTGAAGTTGCATAGCAGGATAAATTCTCAGAAGAACTTGTGTTTTAAAGACATAAAGGAATTTAATCAAACCTTGGAATGATGCATTTGAAGTTGGGTTACACTGGTGTCAGAAGATAGCTGCAAGTTGGCGTCTGCACCCTCCACTGAAGTTTGTCTCTGTGGTGTTTTCCAGGCAAGCAAGAACTTGCTCTGCTCTTCTCCCGGGGCTTCCAGATGCAAAGCAGCTCTGAAATGGAAGCTGGGCAAGCACATCATTAATGTGGGGGTTTGACCTGTACTAGTAAACCTGCTGAGAGGGATAAAGTTGTACTGAAACATTAAGCGTTGCATCCTACAGGTGTGAGATGTCCATGTCTTTTTCAGGAGAGGGCTCTGAGAGAACAGATTTAACTCTAAGAATAATCTTGGCTTGACTTCTCTTGTTCCCAAGAAATATGTACAGCTTTGAAATATGTCAGTTAAGTCTGTCATTTCCTTTTAGAACATATATATATACATATATATATATTTATTCTTCACCCTCCCCCTATACCCTTCTCCAGCTATAGGTGCTAGGCTTCAAAATTGATGAGAATGAAAGTATAAATATCAGATTTTCTTCTTGGATGATCTTATAATCTAGACTGTTTGTGTTGCAGTATATTAAACTCATATTTTCATGTAGCAGGACAGGGAAGTTACCATTGGTCAAGCAATCACAACAGTCTTGTGTATAATTTTAGATGCTGTGGCCGGTGCTTTTATTTTGAGTTAGAACATTGTGCCCCTCATAGACCTTCATCCATAAAATTTACCTCTGCCAGCTCTCTTTTGATTAACTCCGGGCTCTGAAGAAAAGGAACTGGGAACCAGATACTCTAAATGAACGTCAGCTGACCCCAAACTATCCTGAAATAATCACATGTAAGCTGGCATTACTGTAATTAAGACTGTACATTTGTCTAGCTGTGATTTCCGTAACAGCAGCGTGGTTCTGAAGTTTTTTTTGTGTGTCCTTTGGCATCCTTGCTGAGTCATTGCTCTGCAAACTGTACTGAACTTCACTTCTTAAACCCAGTACACTGGGAGTTTGAAGAAAAGGAAGTGTCTTCATGACACAGTTGGAGTCCCTTTAGTGCACCCTTAGTACAGAAGTACCCTTGGTGACACAAGTGCAGTTGGCTACTTGGGATTTAGGGGTTACAGTTGCTTTTCAGGAACTCTTTTATCATAGATCTTTAGCACGAAGAAAATAAGGGATTTCAGGTTTAGACGTTCTTAATGAGGACTAGATTGATTATAATTTTCTTATGGCTCAGAGACCTCAGGGAAATGACATTCTGCACACAAGTGTTGTGTGTTTGGTTTGATCGCCAAACTCAAACAAAGGTTTGAGTAGTTTTTTCTCTACTTTTAAGCTGAAATTCCTCACAGGACATCCTTAAAATATCCTGCTGCTGGCACCAGAAGATCTCCTACATATTTCCAAATGATAACCTGGGTTTTGCTTCTTCACAGAGGTAGCACATAATGGTGCTAATCTGGGATGGAAATAAAGCTTGTGACTGATAGCTGGAGATGGGTGAACAGCTCTTTTAATTATTCTTCTCATCAGTTTAGAAACCTGACCCCTGTAGCTGTACAGCAGCTTAAAGGGGAGGGTGAACAGGCTTTATTGCTCAAGAATTGAAAGAGAAATTGAAAGACACCTTCTCTGTCATCAGGTATTTGCAAAGAAACTCCCTTTCCACAAGCATAGTTCCCACATTTTGGTCTAAGAGACTGAAGCTCATGAACATGTAACATGGAGCAAATATCTGGTTGCTAGCTACTGCTACCCAGACCAAATGGAGAACATGCTGTTGTATGAGGCTTTGGTAGGGCCTTACTGTGGACATAGTTGATGAGAGAGCATCTTCTGCCTCTGGCCCAGTGAATGAGTAGGCATGGGTTTCTAAGAAGCCCTTGCACTGCTTTCTGGATCTGCTCCAGAAAACAATACATTACAAATTGCTTTCAGTGTAGTACTGAACATCATCTGGGCCATGCTGAGCAACTCCCAATGTCACAGACATTAAAGGGGCTGGCTTTCACCATCTCCAAAGGATCAAGCTCTTTGAGTGGTTGGATCGAGTTCAGCAAGCTTTATGCTCGTATATGAGCACTGTTTCAATCAGTAGGATTCTGACATGAGTTAGATAAGGAGGAATTAATCTTCTGTGGCTCACTTTCTTTATCTGCAACAATGGATAATAGCTGTATCTCCTTAGTCCCACATGTTTAAGAGTGCTTTGAGATCCTTATCCTAAATGTATAGAGGGCAATGCCAAGAGTAACCATTAGATTATCTCCTATGACCTTTCTTGTATCACAGACAATTACATTACCTCAGCTGAGTAATGCAACTTGCACTGGGATGAAATGTAATTCACATTGGGCTAAAAGAAAGCATCAAGTCTTGAAAATGTTAAGGGCAGAGAAGCCGTTATCTCTTTTGGTTGCTCGGCTCCAGTGGTTAATCAATGTCACTGCTGAATTTGTCTTCATCTTCCAACTGTTGGCTTTCTTTCTGCCTTTTTTTCAATAGACCAAAGACCACTTTGGCACCAAGCATTTTCTAATGGTCAATTACTTTCCCCTTCCACCATCTCTTGTGAGACAAATCATGCTCCCTCACTGCATGGCTTCTTTTCTGCCCTTCTGTTTCTCAAGCCACTCCACCCAAAGAAAAACCCAAATTGTTGATTTTCTGTACCCTATCTAGCTGTTCAATATTGTTTTTGAAATAAGGGCATCTGAAGGGCAGGTAGTGTTCCGGTCTGTCTCACCAGCCTGTGTAGGATCATCTCCCCACTTGAATACTTCTGTTTTTGCATTCTAAGACTGCTGTTTGCTCTAGCATTGGCCTTGGAGTTCATACTGAATTACTTGTCTGCTTCTAGCTTTTTACTCCTCCAGGGTTACAACTTTCCAGGAAATGGGATGTACCCTTGGGGTTCTTGTATAGATTTGTTTGTTTGTTTAAAGCCCAAACATATTCCCACTGGGATATTTGCACATGCAGTTGTTTTTCTTCAAAATGTGAAGCATTATAGTATATTTCAGATCACCGCCATCAGATCAGATACATGCAAACACTTCAGTTTGCATTTTCCACATACAGCAAATGTTTGTAAAAGGATAAGGACAAAAACGAATGGAAAAAAAAAATGCTACTATCTTTAGTAGCACAACATATTCTCCATATCTAGGGTTGGAAAGTGCAGAGAAAACTTACATTTTTCTCTCTAGAATAAAAAATAAGCTTATTGCATTACATAATGTGTCTCAGGAATGCAACTCAACTGTGTATGTAGAAAACTGAACACATACAGAATATATACAATTTACAGATCCGGAAACTGATAAATTGAATCAATATTCCTTATCTGAATTAATGCCATGCATGTTTCTTTTCCCTGCAAATCTGGGTCTACAATCCCTTTTTCATGCACTCCAAGTCAGAAGAGGGAAAGGTACAGGATTTCTCAGTGCCATAAATAAAATACGGTGGTTAAAAAGCAAAGTGAAGCTGTGTAAGACAGTAGGCTGGAAAATCAACAAGGGCTAGAAATGGAAAGTAAGATTAAAGGTAACACTTAGCCACAAGACTATCCTTAGCAGCTTCAGAATAGCATGCAGTTAAATAAACACACACACACACACTAGCAAAGCTTACTTTGTAAAGTGCCTCGCTCTCACTTTTAACAGCAGATGATTGCTATTTACTGTAGGGGAGTGAACCACAGGAAGCTTGGCCTTTTTTAGCCCTCTTGCCCTGGAAAAGCACCGTCTAAAGGCAACTGAATATAAACCTCCTTCCTTCCCTTCCCAACCCCAGCTCCCTGCCCCCCCGCCCCCCCATCCTCTCCCCGCAGCTGTAGCTTTATTTTCCTTAACTGTCTATCTGAGCATCTACAATTCAGACAATGGAGGACTATTCCCAGCTATGGCATGTTTTTCATTGCTGCTGCTGAGTCTTTGTGTTTTGTACAAGAGCCAAGGAGAGTGATGATGCAAACCTGACTGACTTGGGCTGCCAGAAGTACAAGAACTTTGATTTGTGATGGGAACCTCCCCGCCCTCTGCCCCACGGTAAAATAAAATGAATGATGAAGCAATTTGCAACCTCAGAAAGTTTAGGGTCTCATGAACGCCTTTAGCCAGTTTATGACTCTGCAAATGGTAGTTGCTTGATGAGATGATTTATGTTACTTCAGTGCTGCAGAGCAGAATTACCAATAGGTTTTGACATTTGCCATAACTAAGTTTTATGTGAAAGGAAGCATAAATCTTGCATCTGGGCATATGGAAACATGGACAATGAGGTGCTGAGATCAGTAGCACAGGCCAAGATCCCTTTTATCCTAAAGAGAATGACTTTGGAATTAATTTGAAAGTGAAGGAAGTAAAAGACGTGACTGAAGAAGAGCTGCTTGGCTAGAACAGCCATTCAAATGTGTACTTCATATTGGGCTGGGGAAACATGATCACCAGCTATGCTGGTTCATTTTGCTTGTCCTGGTGATTTTGGGCTATGATATTCCACTTGGCATTTATAGCAGGCTAGTGGTATAAGTCAGTAGCAGCAATATGTTGTTAAATTGTTGTTGCAGTTAATAATAATCCTGTGCTCTTTCAGAGGATTGTAAATCAGTTTAGATTATGGTGTTTTCTAGTCTCTTCAGATAGATTGCTTTTCTGTCTTTAGCACTGTAACATTTAAGTTGGAGCTAAAAAAACCCCAAACCTAGTATTTCAAGGTGGGTTTTTTTTTAGTATTGTTGGAGTGCTGTTTGTTTCCTAATCAGGTCAAAGCCATTCTTATTTAAAGATGAAGCTAAAAGATACTGATTAAAGCTGGATAAAATTCATTTCACAATCAGTGAATCTGGTAAAGGATATATCTTTTGTTCTATTGAAACCGTCTATGGATTCAAGTTGAATTGAATAACGTTTGGAGTCCTAAAATGGAAGACTACTTTAGGAAGTTGGAGCTTTTAATATTGAAACAAGAAAACTGAGTTAAAAAAAAATATAAAGAAAAGCCCTGCGAGAAGAGCTAACTAACTCAATGTCCTTCTTAGCACTGGGGAGCAAGCTGCTTTAGTCAAAATGCTGGTAACCCTAATCTCCCTGACTTGGCCACAGCTTTTAATTCCAGCCACTGGACTTTAGCCAAAACTATTAGACTGAACGTCTCAGTGAATTTGCACAAATGCACACAATCCCCTAGTGAGGGGTAAGTGTAGGCATTTGGAAAGGCAGAGTAGGGAACTCAACAGCAGGTCTGTGGGTATCATCTCATCAGGCTGAACATTAACTGATCTGTAGTGGTCTTTCTCTTCCTGTCCCTTGGAAGACCTCATAAGTTTTGCTTTCATTCTGGTGTCCAAAAAGAAAATATCTGAAGCCATTAAAATTTTCCAAGGTGGAAAGACAGTCGTCCCAGGCAGCTATAGTTAAGAGTTGAATTTTGGCAGAGGGGCTGGATTTGCTCTCTGTCGGTCACCAGCTGGTGTTTTCCTCAGTGTAGATGAGAGCCTGAAATGCCGCGTCACGCGTCAAGAGATGGAGTTCTGTGCTGGTGAGAGGACAGGATAGCCCTGAGGCAGGTCTGTGGAGGTCCTCAGGGCGCAGAGGCTCTGAGCTGCAGCCCTTCAAACTGCGCACTGCAGAGTTCAGTGTGCACCCACCCACAGGATTAGATATGCTCGGTGCAGGAGGGGCCTGTCGCAGCCTGCTGCTATGGCCAGGCTGCTCACAGCACCTGACTCTGCTAATTTAAAGATAGCTTGATGTGTCTCCATCGATTTCAATCACAGAAGTGACTTTCTTTCCATGGATACAGCAACCTGTACATAGACTAATTGATTACCGATGTTTTTGACTAGTATGCATCGCTTCTTGCCTTTTCTCGCTGTTCTTTAAGAAGAATTTAAATATTCAAGGACACATAAAAACCCTTATGTATTTGTGAGTTAAATAAGAAGCAAATTTCTAAACCTTATATTTAGATTTTATACTACCTAATGCAGAAATCAAGTGGGTGTGATCAGTGCCCCATGCTCAACCTTCTGAATCTGAAAGTTTAAGGCTAAGGCTGAGGAACCTCTATAAAGAGCACTCATGGGTCACATTCCCTATTTCAGAGTCCGCAGGATTCAACCATCATATTAAGGATTTTGTGTTTGATCACTGGATTTTATATCATCAGAACCAAGAATTTTCTTCATAAATGAATTCTGAGCAAACTGGCAGTATCTACTCCACCTTATTCTTTGCAAAAGTGCAGGGAGTGTTACAGCTTCACTCTGTTGCATAATGAGATGGCTTGATGGGACAACACCAGGCCTGATTTTAACAGGATCTTATGCAGGTGTATTCCTGGAGTTGATTTTATTTTATTGGATCTCATCCTCTATATCTCTCCTGAGCTTTAGCTGGGCTTTAGCCATTGAATTTTATTAGCTTCAAAATTTCATGGCTGTGCAGTTCACTGGCAAGGAACAGAAGTTACTGCAATGGCTTTAATAGGAGTGTATCTTTTCATCCTTAGATTTATGGAGGTTTCATTTACAGTTTCTTTTAAAATGCCATTCCTAAAACATGAACAGGTCTGATTATTCTGCTAAGAACTGTGCACACTGAAGATATGTGTCATTGTATTTTATTTAAAAAGCTGAGAAATATTAGCAATTTGAGGTTTTGAAAACACAGATAATGGGAATTTTGTCCAGCAGTGATTTTAGGGAAAATCTTACCCATAACTAAAAGGGAATGATCTCATTACATCTCTCAAGGATCCAAGCAAACAAGTTGGAGGGGTTTTTTTGTTGTTTTGTTTTGGGTTGGGTTTTTTTAAGGACAGAACAAGTGGCATTTGCTCATCACTAAGGTATTCTTTGACTGATAAATAGTTTGAGGTGAGCAGTATGGTCCCCTGAGTGCTCACATGAGCACAGGTGGGGAATATCTGAGATGTGAGGCATGGCAGGTTCTTCAAGGTACTAGGAAAATCCTGGGAAATAAGTGTTTTCAGATCATACCTCCAGCAGTGAGCTCCTAATACTGAGTGGAACAGTGCAAACTCAGACCATTCTTAGCTACAAAATCTAGTGGTACCACCCAGGTGGACTTTTGCCTGCTGTGAGAGGTTACATGGGAGAGAAGACTCCAGAGAGTTGCTGGAAAGGGCAGGGGCTGGGGAGCAAGTAACAGCCACCCATTTGCAGGAGGGTGCTGCTCTTGGACGGCAGCAGCACCACCTCTTCAGTACTCTGCATCACCCCAGCCAGTACTGGCAGAGAAAAACATTGCATTGACACCTGATAAAGCTCCATGTGGAAGCAGTTGGTTTTTGCCATGGCTGATTTTTTGAAGTCCCAGTGACTTCTGCTTTTGGCAGGCCACTGTAACTCTTGCGTTGCACTTTGCTCCCCCTTTTGTGTGGGGCATGCTTCTTAGCTCAGGCACAGCACCACACAATCTGGCCAATCTGCACTGTGCCTTTGCTCATTTGATTCTTAGCTCAGGCACAGCACCACACAGGGCCAATCTGCACTGTGCCTTTGCTCATTTGAAACCCAGAGGATGGGGGAGTATGGTATTGAGAAGGCACTCTTGAATTTCTCAAGGCTTTTTAGTTTGGGCTGAGCATACAACTGGAGGGACTTGGAATGTTCCAACAGAGCCACTCTCTCCAGTGGTCCCAATAACAATAAGGTAATAGCGAGCAGGACCCATTTGGGTCTTACAAGACCAGGTGAGATCCGACAGGGTTTGCTGGCACTGTTTCTGTGCTGTGCTTAAGTGCTGCCCTGCTTCTCTTGGCCATGGAGGTGCTTGTGCTGTGCTGCACCTGAGCTGATAGGTCTCACTGAAGCTAAGCCGCCTCTGCATTTAGCCATAGTATGTGTATCTGCAGCTGCATCATGGCTGATTTACAACATGGATAAAATGGCTCAAGGCAGATGAGATTCAGATGCACTTTTCATGCTATTATTTCACTTCCATAACATAATGTGAGGAATGTGAGGAATGTAGAAAGGTGACAGTTTAGAAAAGCTAGTTTGGCTTTCAGGCACCAAGGAGGTTGATCCCTCTAGTGTGAGGGAGCTATATAGTGCAGCTTTTCAAATAGTAGTTGGACACTTGGCCTTCTGTGTCATTTAAAAGACTGAGGTTTTGTGTGTTTGACAGACATGAGGAAAGTTCTCTGCTGCTTTCTTTCAGCAGCAGCAGAGCTGGTAAAACTGAATGCCAGCAGTCTTGGGATTCTGTCACCTTCTCTGTTAGATCCTGGTTTCATAAAGTACCAGCACCAGAGGCTGAGCCACTTCAAAAGGTTTCTGACTCCCTGCTCTGTGCACTGGTTCCTAACCTCCCCCCATGATTCCCTGTCCCCAAAGTTTGCTGAGGGTGGCTCTTTGTGAGGGTGAATAATAAGCAGCATCTGTCAACTGGCTTTAAATCAGTCCTCTTAAAATAAATATATAAATAAAAATCCCTCTCTGTTTGGGATCAAAAAAAGTGCAATTATGTCTGTGTTACTGCTTAACAAAATACACGTGGAACCTCATCCCTACTTAAACGAATGCTATGATCAGAGCAAATGCTGAGACAGACAAACAGATAATTCCTACATTTTCTGATGTATTAAAAAGAATTTCATTTGTTTTTTCAGCATTGCTTGAGAAACCCATCAGCAAAAGACGAGACAGTGAAGCTGTACAGAAGGCCAAGATTCTTTACGCATCTTGCATGAATGAGAGTAAGTGGCCTGATTGAAGAGGTACACATGTGTTACCTGTGTTTATAAAGGCAGACTTTTTTGCTCTCTGGTGAGCTCTGTGAAGCTTTGTGTGGACGCACAGACTCTGATGATCTGGATTCCACTGAATGCAGAGGGTCTTCTACACATTTCTGAAGCTGGCTGTTGAGATTGAGGTACACCAAGGCACAAGAAGTCAGTTTGATAGAGACCTCTGCTTCTCAGGGAACTGTGAAGGGATATCTATCTGTGCAAAAGGATGCCAAAACTGTGTCCTGGGGATGTGGGGGTAGTGCCTAGTAAATCAGAGGAGTCCTCTGATGAAATTCTCATACTGACACTTTCAAGAGCCTGTCGCTCAGCATCTTCTACCTTTCTCTAAATCCATTTAATCAAAACACAGGGCTGGGTATAGACAACTCTGGACTCTTTATTTTCAAGTTACCTGCATGTCAAGCAAGTTTGGATGGGGAATGCTGTAGCCACATTTGCAGAGTGCTCTTCCTGAGCTTGTAAATGTGGCTGGAAGGTGATGTGCACTAGGTGGGGGGACACTTTCTGTTTTCACTACCTTTATGTAGCTGCACTGGTGAAAGATGAGTTGGGAGGGAGTGGACTTTGTCCTTAAAGGTGCCCTTTGTCCTTGTGGCCCTTTTAGAATTTATTTCCTGCACAGTTTTCTTCCAGCACGCCCTGAGACTGACCCTCAGCAATTGAGACAGCTTGCCCTGCAGCCTCTGTGCCGAGACACTGACCCCTCTAGCTTTGCTTATGTGCAATAACCTCCACTCAGAAACAGTGAAGTTTCTATGCTAGTTCCTAAGGGAGGAATGTTTTTTTAATTGACTTAATGCCAGCCCTTGTCTTTTTTGAAAGGCACTGATTTTCCTCTCTTACTCTTGACGCAGATAAACTGGGATGGACTCCCACACTTCTGTGCTCACAGGCGGAGCAGAGGCTTTGGGTTTCAGCTATTGTGTCTTGCCTTGCCTAGAAATCAATCAACACCGATAAATCTTTGTGTCTCATGTGGCTGCTGCAGGATTTGAATTGTCTGGAATGTAATTGTTGTCACACTTTGACATTTCAGATAAAATTGAAAAAGCCGACGTGAAGCCCCTGTTAAGTATACTGAGGCATTCACCCTTCCGCTGGCCTGTGCTGGAATCCAACATTGGACCTGAGGGGCTGTGGTCAGAAAGGAGGTTTAGCTTAGTCCAAGCCCTGGCAACTCTTCGTGGTCAATACAGCAACTCTGTCTTCATCCGTTTATATGTGGCTGCTGATGACAAAATCTCCAATCAGTATATCCTGAAGGTACAATATAGCATATCTAATAGGTTGCTTTGCATGGTATTTTGTGATCTCATTTTTTTAAAACCACATTTACATGCCAAATATTTACGCTTGAACATTGTTGCTATTATCTACCAACTTAGAGATGTACATAGGTGCCAATTTGTGGGAATGTAGAAGCCACTAGGAACTACATATTATTGAGAAATATTTCTGGGCAAGATATTTTCTTTCAAATGACAAAAAAGGTAACATCTATTCCCAGTGGACCAATGTCTAGGGTTCAGTGTGTGAAAATGAGAGGGGTGTATCTAGTCCTGAGGGTGTTCTGGGTGCTGCTTATGACTCAACAGTTATATGAAGAATGTTTTTTGTTTGTGAAGATGAAGAATGGTGCATCAGTAGCAGAAATTTTGAACTTGAGCTATTTTTCTTGAGATGGAAATACATTTTCTCATGTGTATACAGCACCTTACAACACAGAGGTATCTCAAACACTTCTAAACCTGAAATACAGAATTTACCTTTTTACTGAAATGCTATTACTTTTTGACCGAAGCATTACCGGTTTGTTAACAGGGTATGGCATTACACAACAGTTTAAGTTAGTGAGAAAAAGACCCAAGAAATGTTGCCTCACTGTAGACTGAAAAAAACCCAGAAAGAATTGTATTACTGTGAAATGTCACCATGGCAAGATTGAGTTCCTAGGTCAAATTCATTGTTTTTTAAGAAGTAGAAACAAGTAGCCAGAGCAGAGCAGCCCTCCGCTGCTACAGGAAAATAGTTTATGAAGGCAAGAGAGAAAGGACAAAGAAGAGAATTATGATGCCATTCATCACCGCCAAATAGGATCTGTGATCCTTACATTGCTGCATTTTGGCTACTTGTAGGAATGTAGCCAATAGGACATAGCATTTGAGGATTGAACAACAGTTAACTGAGGTAGTGCTGGAATGGATGTCTATTCTGAATTGGTTCTTTAAAATGCAGTCTTCTGACTGCAGCGTACAACTGAGGCATAAAATGGAAAGGTAACTTTTCCCCATCTCTAGGACATTTTCCTGAGCAGTCAAGTCAAGAGCAGATCAACAGTTTGCTGTATTAAAGATGTCATTCTGCTAAGGTGCTGTTCAGATCCTGTCAGGATTGCTTTGGCTGGAGATGTGTTTAAATGCACTGAAACAGTAGAATCAGGGGAGATATTTAGGTATCTCCTGTCGTAATACTTCAAGTCACCTGTCAGTGAAGGCCTGGGCAGTTTATCTATCTATCTATCTATCTATCTATCTATCTATCTATCTATCTATCTATCTATCCTTATTGCTGGTCTCTTGGAAAGGAATTATACCTAGCAGTATATTCACTCAGTATGCTTAGTGGCACCTAAGAATTAGGCATCTAAATAACTGAAGCACTACATGCTATGAATAACATATTATTCCATAGGGTATTCTGTTGTTGTTAATTTGATTAAGAACTTGATCTACAAAATGCACTAAGCAGCATTCTACTTCGTCTGTGTTTTAACAAATTCCCAGGGGTGCAGATGTACGATGGAGTTTTTGCAATCTGCTTGTGAAAATGGCTCTATTGCAAAATTCTTTTTGTTCAGCATTGCAAAATCATGAATGGTTCAGCAAAAAAGTAGAAACTCCAAATAAAGCTTTGTTCAGTATTCAAGATCTTTTTTTCTGGAGGGCTGAAGAAGTTGGTTAACTTTTTTGTTTATTTCTCATATTTGTGCTTTCTTCGTTTCAATGGTTTGTCAAATCTAACTCTTAAGCCAGGAAAATCTGGATGAGCATTTCAAGCAAGAGACATATGACTGAAATAGGCCAAATAATCTGAAGTTAACTATTACCAGGACACACATACGCAAAGCATAAGAGCATATTTTTTTTTGCTTCAATATGCTAAAAAAAGAAGGTGATATTCTTTTTCAAAGAATCAGAGTTGTGCTGAGCCTCACAACTACTCTCTTTTTACTGGATGATTTGTTTTATTCATTTCTGGTATATCTTAAAGGTTGAGACATCAGCCAGTAGAAGAAAAGATAACATTTATTTGTTCATTTTAGATTCTAAGTTGTATTTTTTTAGGTCATTTTTATTAGTGTAGAAAATGTGAAATATAAATGGTGTAGGATTTAGATTAAAAAAACTTATGTGAAATTGTATAAATAAATCCAATCTCTCTTCACTAGATCTATTTTTTAAAAACAAATACAGCATCAAAATAATAATTTTAGAACATCAAAACTGTTGTTTCTTCTGCAATCAGTGTCTTATTCAGAGTTTGGAAGCTGGCTGAAGTATGTTTTCACCTTTGGCTTCCATATCTTAATGCAACCTTATAGCATTGAAATACTTGAGAAATCTTAGTTTCCAGTAATAATTTTAGGATATAAACTGTGAGTTTTGACTAGTTAGGAACTTGAAGCAGTATGCAAATACTCCCATGTAGTCATTTAACTCAAAAGACTAAGTGCAAATCTCAATGAACTTTCAGGACTGATTTAGAAATTACCTTGAGGACCTTGTTCCGATATTAGGGTGAATGTATACCAACAACTTTGGTCCATGTTTAGATCAAAGAGATTAGTGAAAGTCAAAGATCCACCTGGACCAATCAGGCATCTTTATCTAATGTACTGGAGGCATAACAATTTCCTGTGCACGTATGCAATCATTTCTGTGGCTGGTATCCAGCTGTTTCAGTACATCCATTCAAAAAAGACAAATACATCATTCACTGCTGGTCTAGGATGAAGCTCGAAAATGTAACCTCAATTTCAGTCGAAGGTGACTAATGGTGCTTTCCAGATACACGGCGGCTAACATGCTCCAGCACCTAATGGGCATTTGGTTCATACACCGGACTAATGTTTGTCTCAAGCTGACTCTTGTGCCCCTGAAACACTTGTAAGATGAATGGTCCTCAGCACCAACTCTTTGATCATGTAAATCCAGTTCTATTGCATTACCTGCTCGCTAACGGAGCCATAAACACATAAATCATGTAGGTGATTCTTTGCTGTAGCAGGTGGCTTAGACATTGCAGGGGTCCCCAGATCACTGTAACGTGATTTAGGTAATGTCTGTCAGCACAGTATAGCATTTTGCTGTTGTTTTGAAATCCTGTGGAACTCAGGCTGATATTTACACACATCTACCATAATTGCCAGAAACTCATGAACTCTTCCAAGGTTGCTTATAGGGATACTTTTGAATTCTGGTGAATTTACGTTTTAATGCTGGTTCTTGTTATATTTAACAGCTCGACCAAGCAAGCCTCTCTCTTGCATCTCGAGAGGATTACCTAGAGAACACCACAGAAGCCAAATCTGTAAGTATTATTAACTGGAAATCAGAGTGACCATTTTTCTCTGGGTTTTTTCCTTTGTTGCTTTTGTTTTGTTGAGCTCCAAGCTGAGAAAGAGTTGTGGTTTGTTTGGGTTTGGATTTTGTTTTCTGCTATCTTCTGTTAGAAAACACCACCACTACCACAAACACTCTTGCGAAGTTTCTGAAATGAAGATTTTTGAAAGATTTGGGGTCCCCCCTGCTTTTCTTTCCCTTTGGAAGGGGCCTCTGGAGTTCCTCTTGTCCAGCCCCTCTGCTCAGGCAGGGTTGACCTTTGCAGTATACTACAAGTGATTGGCCTCCAACTGGACTTTGTGCTCCTGATCACAACCCTCTGGACCTGGTCACTCAGCTCATTTTCAGTCCACCTCACTGTGCACTTCTCTAACCTGTACTTTTTCAACTTGGTGAACAGCCACATCTGCTCTTCCCTCATCTGTCAAGATATTAATGTAATTGTAGGAGGTTATCAGGCTGGTTAAGCACAAATAAATGGTCACCACTCCTGATCACCTTGTCTTTCATGTGTTTGGTAATAGCTTCTGGGCAGAGTTTCTCCATCACCACCTCAGGAATTGATACGAGGCTGACCAGCTGGTAGTCCCCTGCATCTTTCTTCTTGCATTCCTTGAAGATAGGGGTGATACTTGATATCTTCCAGCCTTTAGAAACCTCTCCCAATAGCTATGACCTTCCAAATATTATCCAAAGTGGACTTGCAATTATATTAGCCAGCTCCCTCAGCACTTAGGAGTGCAACCTATCAGACCCCCTGGATTTACCTGTGTCTACTTTACTCCCTAATCTCTTAAAAATTCTCTTTCACTCAGGATAGACCCTCCTTGCTCCAGACTTCTCCTCTGGTCTCAGGAGCCTAGGATTCCTGAAGGCCATTCATGTCAGTAAAGACTACAGCAAAGTTGGCTTTGAGTGTCTTGGCCTTTTCAGTGTCTTTTGTCACTCTGTTCCATTTAGCAGCAGATCCATGTTCTCACTCATCTTCCTTTTTTGCTGTTATGTATTTGTAGAGTCTTGTTGGTCTTCACATCCCTTGCCAGATTCAATGTCAGGTTGGCCTTGACTTTCCTATCCTGCAAGATTTGTCAGCAACTCTATACTCCTGGGTAATCTGTCTGTGCTTCTACATCTTATACACTTCCTTCTTATGTTTGAGTTTAGTTAGGAGTTCCTTGTACACCCATGCAGGCCTCCTACCACCTGTGCTTGATTTCCTACTTGTTAGAATGGAACTTTCTTGAACTTGGAGGAATTCATGTAGAACTTCATGCATTCACACTGGTGTCTTGTATAAAGGACAACTCCCTGTCCTCACCTCCCCTGCCTGTGCTTCCTAAAAATCCTGTATCCATCCATTGCAGGACTTCAATTGTGCAAGTTATCCCACTATGTTTCTGTGATTCCAGAGAGGTCATAGCCCTGTAACTCCACACAGACTTCTTTCTCTTCCTGTTTGCTCCCCATACTATGTGCTTTAGTGTAAAGGTATTTCCAAAGGATACCCAGTCTTGCTAATTCTTCAGTACGGCCTTGAGAGCTTTCTTTATAAGGCTGTCCCACAGGGACTTCCTTCTTTACATACGTTCCCTCAAAGGGGTTCCATTTCAGATCTGTTTTGTTGTTTGTTATGTCCCCTCTTCCCATCACTCCAGGCCCATGGTTTGTCTACCCTGTCTGCACCTTCTTTAATTGTTTCTTGAGGAATCACTCCGTCCCCCATTGTTTCTGGTTTAAAGTTCTCCTTACCGCATTGACCAGCCTATTGGAACAGATACTCTTGCCCTGTTTATGGATCTCTTCCAAGCAACTGCAAATTCTCAAAGAGGGTCCCATCATCGCAGAAACCAAATCTCTGCTGATGATGGCAGCTGTGCAACCAGATGTTAACCAGCAAGATCTATCATGTCCTCCTCAAGCCCTTGCCCCTCACCAGCAGGATCAAGGAGAACATCACATGGGCCCCAAGCCCTCAACCTCTGTCCCCATAACTTTTAGTCATGCTTGATATTTCCCAGGTCACCCCTGGCAATAGCACTGGTGCCACTGGGAAGAGCAGCAGGGGATTGTAGTCAGAGGGCTGGATAACATCCAGCTCAACATCCTGAATGTGAGACCTCCAGCAAGCAGCAAACATCCCTAGATGACAAATCAGGTTGGCAGATGGGGGCCTCCATCCCCTGCAGCACTGAGTCTCTTACCACTGTCACTTACTTCTTCCTTCTGTTGGTCCTGGGGGGCTCAGGCTCATCTACAGCACTCCAATTGATAGGGCTCCTATGTTCTCATCAGCTACATGAACAGTGGGCTTCCAGCCTTCATTGTGATGGGAGTTTCCACTTTGCAGCTTCCTAGGCACAGGCTCTTCCTGCTCTTGAAGGTGTAGGCTTTTGAAGCTGCAGGGTCTCAGAGGAGGTCTGGTTATCTTTCTCATCTCCCTTGAGGCTGTGTGACCTGCTGACCTCTCAAGCTTTTTCACTTGGCAGTGCAGCTCATCTGCATGCTAGAAGACCATGAGCCCCAGCCTCAGGGAGAGGCCTCAGGCACCCCCTGCAGTCTGAGGCTTGCAGAGCTGCATCCTTCCTTATGAAGCACCCTCTGGGGCCAAGAGTCCAATAATAAAGAAACAGTTACACCAGTGGTGCCTGAGAACATGTCCTGTGGTGTGACCTCACTCAATGAAGGCCTGTGGGCAGTATCCAGCACATGCAGCCCAAAGCTCAAAGAAAACAAGCCCTAGGGTTGTCAATGGAGACAAGTTAATTTTACTGAATATTTTTTTACAGTTTTCCTTCCCTTTTGAGTTCCCTGAGAGCTTTTTTAACCACATTTATCAGACTAGATGATGCCAGGATACAAAGAATTGTGTGTACTGAAGATTAAAGGTAGAAATGTGTTGGGAGATGTTTCTGCTTTTGTTGGACTGTGGGCCAGTTGGGGTTGATGAGGGGCAATCTGATCCCTCCAAGATCTCTGAAAGATTATGCTGAGGGGGAGGTAGCACAGAAATCACTACAGTATCATTACATACAATGTGTTTCCCTACTAGTTGTGTATACACACTGAGACTAAAACGTGCTTTATTAGGATAGCCTGGGAAGAGCAGAGCACTCTAGCAGGTACATATGTCGCAGTGCCATGGCAGGAATAGAGGAGAGAGCTCAGTGGAGCATCCCTTCATCTCCTTATCTTCTCTGCCACTAAGCTTGCACTTGTATACAAATACTTCTTCAGTCCCACGTTGATTAGTTGGTGTAAAATATTGGTGTACACTCATACTGTGGTGGGTTGACCTTGATGGGACACCAGGTGCCCACCAAGCTGCTCTGTCATGCCCCTCCTCAGCAGTATGGGGAGTGGTGGGGAGGAAATAAGTTGGAAAATACTTTGTGGGTCAAGATAAGGGTAGTTTAATAAAGTAAAAGCGCAGGCCATGCGTGGAAGCAAAGGAAAACAAAAGATTTATTCCCTACTTCCCGTCAGCAGGCAATGTCCAGCCACTTCACAGGAAGCAGGACTTCAGTACGCATAGCAGTTGCTGTGGAAGACAAACATAAGTAATGAACGCCCCCTCTTCCTCCTCCTTTCTCTTAGCTTTTATTATAATGAACGCCCCCTCTTCCTTCTCCTTTCTCTTAGCTTTTATTGTTAAGCAGAGGTCATATGGTATGGAATATCCCTTTGGACAGTTTGAGTCAGCTGTCCTGGCTTTGTGCCCTCCTAAGATCTTGCCCACCCCCAGCCTGCTGGTAAGGGGGGTAATGTTGGAGAGACAGTCTTGATGGTGTGCAAGCCCTGCTCAGCAGTAGCAAAAACACTAGTGTGATACTAACAGCGTTCTAGCTACCAATGCAAAGCACAGCACCTTGAGGGCTGCTGTAGAGCAAATTATCTCAATAATTACCCAATTAATTACCCAATACACATGCATTTTGTCTAATCCCATTGTAAGAGCTGTAAATGTTGTCAGTCTAATCCAGAAGTGTCATTTGTGTTCCCTGAGATTTTTACTCCATGAACTACAGCAGCTATCTCTCTCTGTCATGCACAGTATGTTTAGAATGTTATTTCTTCTTTTTTCCTTGATAACAGCAGACATCCAAGGTAAGGAAAGCACAACTTTGGTTGCTAGGGCATGAAAGTACAAAGTGTTATACTCCATGCTACAGCTGGGCATTTCTGGTCTACTGCTACAGCTGTGCTCGAGAGCAAAACCAGTGGTTATTTCACTCTTTGTTTCTTTACAGTACCGAGATGCCTTTTTGCAATTCATGGTTGATACAGCAGTGCTTCTGGGTGCAAACGCTTCACGAGCTGAATCTGATATGAAGTCAGTTCTAAGACTGGAAGTTAAAATAGCTGAGGTAGGTAATCTAATGTGGGATTGAAGCTAGTTTTTTTTTTTTAAAAGTGCAATCCTTTTTCAAAATGGAAAGGCATTATATCAACAACCTTAGCAATAGTGGGTTTTGGAAGTAGAAGGAAAGTAGCAGAACCTGATAAAGAAAGGATGAACAATATTCTTCACTTAGTTAATTGTTAAACTTATTATTTTATTCTCAAGGGAAAAAAAAAACAACAACCCAACCCTTAGCCAAATGCTCTTGGTTCTTTAAATTGTTGATATGTCAATGAGGCTCACTAGAGATAAGCCTGGGGGTGGCAATGTTTGAGGGATGGTGTGCTAGAGAGGTCCTTCAGACTGACATCTCAGTGGAGATAGGGGATGGAGATCCATGCAGCAGCAAAGACAGAAGGATTATTGATGCGTTAGAAACCATGGAAGCACCTGAGAATGGTCATATAGGAATTAGAGCTTCTCCCCCAAAAAATGCCAATTGAAGTGCATCTACACCAGTGCACTGGAAACCATTGTGCAGTTGGAAAACTATGATATAGTTGCAATCACAGAAACACGGTGGGATGACTCACTCACAACTTGAGTGCTGCAATGGATGGCTATAAACTCTTCAGAAGGGATAGGCAAGGAAGGACAGGTGATGGGGTAACCCTGTATGTTAGGGAATGTTTTGACTGTCTATAGCTTGATGATGGTCGCTTGGATGACAAGTCTTAGGAGGAGGGGATAAGGGAACTGGGGTTGTTTATCCTGGAGAAAAGGAGGTTGAAGGGAGACCTTATCACTCTCTAGAACTACCTGAAAGGAGGTTGTAGTGAGGTGGGGGTCAGTCTCTTCTCCCAAGTGACAAGTGACAGGATGAGAGGAAATGGCCTCAAGTTGTGCTAGGGGAGGATTAGACTGGATAATACGAAAAAATTCTTCACCAAAAGGTTTATCAAACATTGGAATAAGCTGCCTAGGGAAGTGGTGGTATCCCTGTCATTACCCTGGAGGTATTTAAAAGGCGGGTAGATGTGGTGCTTAAAGATGTGATTTAGTGGTGGACTTGGCAGTGCTAGGTTAATGTTTGGACTCAACGATCCAATCAACTCTAGGATTCTATAATTTCGAGGCTGGGCAGAATTTGAGTTCCTGTTGTGCTGTTATGTTGCGTATACATTACCAAGTATTCAAGAAGCAGACTGGGCTGGTTCTTTGAGGAACAGTTTAAAAGCAGTGGAAGACTGAGGTGGAATATGGGTGCTCAGTAGTGAGAGGGTCGTGGTTATAGTAGCACCACAGTTAGCTCCTGAACTGGGTTTATGGGGCACCCTAGGAGAGGGGATGAGAAACTCCATGAGTTTAATGAAGGGAATCAACTGAATTTAGTAAAGCTAAGCAGATTTAAATCTCTTACTTGGTTCTGACTGATTTACTTGATGACATTTTTGCCCCCTTGTGGGGTTTACTTTATGCAGGGTTGGGGCAGGGTGGAGCATTTCTGCTTCCCTGTATCCCTGTTTCAGTATGACTACTGCAAGGATCCTGCTCCTGGGAGCTGCAAGTCCACTATCATTTCTGCTTCTTCTAAAGCTACAGAGAAGAGTCAGCCTCAATTTTGGAAAATCAGCAAAAGTTAGGGATATAGACTTGACATTGATTTTTGGAACAGCCAGCTGAGCTGAGTATTTCTTCATACCACCAACGAAGAAGCCATCTCTTGTGAGATGCTGGGTCTCCTGTTAACAGAGAAGCCTGTTGCACAGGACAGGTTATGCAGCAGATGACTTTTCCCTGAGTTCTGCTGTTGTAGTCTACAGCAGGAAAGGCAGTGATGCTTTTTAATGGTGTATGTGTGCAGAACTGAGCGTCATCCACAGCAGTAGTATATCAGTGTTTCTAACTCTCTGCTGACTGAGAAGAAATTATGTCAAACCTCTAAATAAAGCCTAGGATTCAGCTTCAATTACCTAGAATGGATGGACTAATAAGCAGATACTTCATTGTGACCCAGTAGGCTTGAAAAACAGGAAAAGTTTCTTCTATTTATCAGTGATGTGATAAGGAGATGCATTGCTTCTGGTAGCTCTAATGCTTTACTTAACAAATGTCTTACAGAGCTTTAATCCACAAAGTCTATAGGTGAAGTTGCTATATAAAATGACATGGATCACATAAACAGCCCTCAGGATCAGTAATGCATACTGTTATGCAACAAGTCATACTTGCTCATGGTTACCTAATTTCCTCCTAAAATATATCCAGATATTAGGCACGCATCCAGGGACATGGATTGTTGCATAATCCCTAAGGAGCTCAATGATTTATATAAACACCTTACTCAAAGGAGATGATGGTCCCATTTCTTACCTAGACTTTTACTGTGTCCTGTGTTCCTCTGCAATCATTTCAAGTGAATGTATATAATGGAGAATTTGTGTGCTCAGGAAGAGACAGCAAGAATAAAGGGAGGATACTTTGGGTATAAGAAGGAGCGGCATGCTTTGAGAGAGCTTGTTGTGTCCAAGGAAGATTTCAATTAGGTTTGAATTACTGGAGGAAAATGGAAAGTTTTGAGAGGAAAGGAGCAAATGGGTTCAAGAAGAGTTTAAAGATTTGTCAGATAAATGAAATTTGCAGAATGGGAGAAGAAAGTAATTTTTTTTTTCTGTGTGGCTTGAGCAATAGTAAAACCGCAGACACTTACTGGAGAATTTTGGTTGGAGAATTGCCAGCTGTCTGGTTTGTCTGGCATCAATCTCTGTCCTCCTTAAACTGTACAGCTTACAGCCTGTTATACAGGATTTACCTTAGATCAGGGCTGGAATTGCCATTGGGAATTCTCGTTTCTCTTGAACACTGAGAAAATTTTGCGCTATATTTTGAACTTGGCTTGTTTTTCTATTATGAACCACACTGCCATCTTGGAATCTGAATGTCCTTTGTCAGCTATAAGAGGACTTACTTTATATTTAGGATTTCTTTTGCTATGTCCTTGGACTTTGACACTACAGAGGATCCTGAGGTCTGGCTCCTCTGGTCACCCAGATGAGAGGCCTGGTTGGAGAATGCTCTAATTTCTGTCTGGCCTATGTACCCAGGTTTCCTGTTATTGAAATCAGGATGCTGGTAAAATGAGGAGAAACTGGTGTGTACCTGGCTCTTCTCTCAGACAGAGTCAGGCCATAGGAAGAACATTTTCAAATTCAAGAGATGACATGCTTCCAGAATTCCTATCTCAAATCTGACCTTTTAAACTGTATAGTTTGGAGTTGGCTTCTACCTGACATAATGAGATGAATAAGTATTAATGGTGTAGGTGTGCTTTTATCTCTTATGAATCAACATGCATTTCCTTAGTATAATCAGAGCTAAAATTGGTCTCATGTGTTCAAAGAAGGCATGCAGCTCATTAAATTCCCCAGTAATGAGTTAAACTGACAATGAACTGTGTTCCATTTCTCCTAGTTAAATGCCATGCTCAGAAAGGAAAGTTAATGCTGTGAATGCTTGGAAAGCAGGGGGTGAGATATTTCTGCACTGGGATTACGATAGACAGTAATGACGTAAAAGCAGGTCCCTGCAAAATAATCCTTGTTTTGATGGTTTTGGTTTTCTTTTTTTTTTTCCCCTCAGATCATGATTCCATACGAAAATCGAACAAGTGAGGTGATGTACAATAAAATGAACATATCAGAGCTTAGTGCCATGATTCCACAGGTTGGTTGGGGACAATTGTAAAAACACTCTTTTAACGTCTGACCTATATAATTAAACTTACCTTTAGTGCACAGAGCAGTATGTTAAAGGAATGTCATTAAGAATGTGTGTACTCAATTACAATATATGTTCTTTTAAATAGAGTTAAAACTTTAATGAGGTTTGAAAACACATGTAATGACAAAGTGCAATAGTTTCTAAATTTTTAATAAGTAAAGCTTTGAAACCATTAGTCTCAAAGGTGCAACCTAGTTAATAAATCATCTCTCTTCATAATCTGCTTTAACCAGCTTTCTCTTTGTCATTGCAGTTTGACTGGCTGGGATACATCAAGAAAGTGATTGACACCAGGCTCTATCCTGAGCTCAAAGATATAGGTCCTTCAGAAAATGTGATTGTCCGTGTTCCCCAGTACTTCAAAGATCTATTCAGGATACTAGAAAATGAAAGGAAAAAGTAAGGATCCTATGATGGTTTCACACACGCTTATGAGGGGACATCAAATGCTTGGCTTATCATGGGTTTTTCAGGTGCTTCAGATATTCTTGGAAATGAGTCCCTAGGCAAAAGATCGGTTTTGTCTGAATGAGGATATAGATACTGGCTTGTGTGTAGCGGGAGAATTTGCAGTTTCAACACCTTTATTTTTTTTATGGAAAACGCAGGTTGCAGTAAAGCTGCTCTTTCCATATGCATTCATCATCTCTTACTTGTATAGGGTCTTGTATCTTGTGAAATCATTTACACCTATAGAACATAGTTGTAAAATGCAGGTAGCTACTAAACATAGTAGATGTGCTTTGCACAGGAAAGCTTTGGGCAGTGTGATGAAAAAGTGTATGTGAAGATGACATCCCATTTCAAAACATCATTATTGATGTCATTTAAGTGATTTCTGTGATAATTTGCTCTCTACTGAGGTGTGTTACTGAACATTGTTGACAAAATATTGTCTCCAAAAATCATTCTTTGCTGATTGTATAGTGTGGCCACAACTAAATTTACATTTCAGAAAAAAAGACTAATTCAGAAGCATTACTCTTGTTGCCCTCTTGTCTCCAGTGACAGAATGCTTACATTCATTCACAGTACCTGTAAAAGTAACACACAGATCAAACAGTAAGAAAAATGAAAATGATTGATCTCCCTACAGATTATCAAACATCCTTTCTTTATAAAAATCAAACAAATATCATTAGTGTGCCACCAATCAATCTATTGAAGACAGTCTTCTAAATGGTTTGGGCTGTCCATGCTTTGTAACTCAAAGAGATGCTTTGTAACCTGGAGACCTTTTCCATTAAAGTCTTATTCAGGGAAATCTGAGTATTCAAGAGGAATTAAGCCAGCCTTTGTGTCATGGCAGAGGGAGGCTGGATAATGACCAGAAAGAATGGCAATGCCCATTCTTCAGCAAAGCTCGAGACCAGCCTCCTAACTCCCACAGATTAGAGAGGGTGGGCAAAAGCAGTGTCCAGTTTCCAGCATATTCACACTGCATATCTTATAGCTTATAATGATTTAGGCATTTTGTGCTCCATCTTACCCTAAGAAGCTTGCAAGATAAAATGTTAGAAATAGCAAATAGGGATAAACTCACCTAAGCAAACTTTAAATTCTTGTAAGTAAAGTCCATTCAAACAGTCACTGCGTGATAGCCAAGATCATGTTTATCTATCAGACCATAATGTTCGTTAATTAAAATGTCATAGCCTGCTCCAGAAGTAACCTTGTTATCTGACCTGAGAAAATTAAGAAATCATCTTAATGTGAACTCCTAACAATGAGGCCTTAACATTTTCCTGTAGGGTGAACTCCGAAAGATTAACAAAGATATTTTCTTTTAGGTAGTCTCATTTGTCATTCTCTGTATGATATTTTAAAGGTTAAGTTAATACAAACAACATGAACTTGGTTTGTTACAGTAGATATCTAGACCAATCAAATTCCTAGTAAAGCATTCCAAAATTTTAGATTTATTTCAGTGATTAGAATGTGAATTAACTTCTCATCATTTCAGGAGATGCAGTGTCATTGCAAGAAGCAGGTACTTTCACCAAGTTCATATTCTTTCCAAATATGAAAACCTTCTATCCCTAAATTATACTTTTATTCTAATGCCTAGTGTGTCCCCTTCCCAGATGAACACCCTGTTGGCATGGGTACTATTCAAAATGGCACAAAAAGGTAGTTCATCCCCCAGTGATCTGGCAAAGTACTCCATGAAGTTTATTTCAGGTAGAGGGAAGAATGGAGCGAAAATTAAGTCTGGCTGCAGAGGCAGTTCTCAGTGATGGAGGAGACAAGTCATATGGACTTGCAATCATCATATTGAAAACTGCTCCCTTGGAGAACCTTCTAAACAATTTTGAATTGTGAAATCATTCACATGGCAATGTTACTAGAAAATAGCACATTGGCAGGGTAGAGTGAATTTAGTAGAATAAGGTGGCTGTTTATTTGTCAACCCTGCTGCATATAATCAAGTTACTTTGTGGAGCTGCAGTGATGTGTTTTGGAGGTCTGTCTGAAATTCCCAAGCCAGTGCACTGCTGTGAGTCCAGCCCAGGAGTATGGCTCTCTCTGTAGCAAGCTGCCCAAGAAGCTGAGTAACTAGCCTGCAGGAGTTTCCATCAGCACTGGGCCAGCTAGCCTAAGTCATTGTCAGGTGTTCAGTGCTGAAGTAAGTCACATCTTCTTCATAAGAAATCTTTAGGGATTCCTTCCATTTTTGAGTGTACCAACTAGTTTTTAATGGAGTTTATTACAGGAAGAAGAGTTATATGTTGAAACACAGATGTAGCTGTGGTATAAATGAGATAATGGCAGAGCTCCAATACAGCTGTGCCATGTGAGAGGGTAGATGGGACTGTGCTGGCACAGTGTGGAGCCCCTTATAGCCATTCCCCATTACCTGTGTGCTCGTGCTTCTGTGTGAGCCATAAATAGGATACAGTAAATCATGTCCATGTTGGAGACATTTGCAGCTGTTGAAGGAAGCATCTTTATCATTCTTGTAGATGTCAGAATGAATAACTGGTTTCCTTTGCCTTACCTGACCCCATCTTTGCAGTATGGAACAGTTAATAGACAAGTACTTTGCAATTCCTACAGCATAAGAGGAATTTTCTTTAGAGAGGGATGGGGGCACTCGATCTCCTCTCTGGCCTTAGCCTGCCTCCGAAAAATTAGAGGAGTTACAACAATTTGACTTGAGCTAGTGCCTCTAGCAATAGAGATGGAAATTCTTCAGTACTTATAATTTGATCCATGAATCAATTCTGGATACAACTTTCAAATGGACCTCAAAATTTGTGAAAGGGATCTTTTTCTTAAAATGTCAATTAATTTGTCCATCTATCTCATGTTAAATCTATCTTCTTTAATTGCCACCGTGTCTGTTGATTAAAATATTACAAACTCAGAGAATTTAAAATGAGCAACCTACTTTATTCACAGACAGGGTAGAGAGTTCCTTAGTAGATATTCATAAGCACTGGTATAATTTTAACTGTCCCAGCAAACACGCTCTTTACCACTTCCTTTGGGAGTGTGTATCACAATAATGGTCATATTGGTTAAGAGTGAGCCTACACTTCTTTCTGTAACAGTTATTTTGAAGTTAAAATAGGGAACTATGTACTGTACTCTTCTGAAAGGTTACAACAACAAATGCTCTGCTCTCATAAAAAAAGCAGAGAGGATTTTGTGTGTTTTATTTGTGTACTGGATTTTGCTCCATGTGAAAAGGTTAACCTCTCTGAGCCTCAGTGAACTTATTTGTGAAACTGGGATGTAAATCACCCCAAGATATGCACTGGAGGCATTTCATAACCAAAAGTGAATGAAGATGAGCAATTGATTTTAAGTTTGTATAGTTAGCCAAAAAGGATAAAATGATCATCCCCAAAGTAGGTAAAGAAATTCAGATAAAATATGATTTGGTTTTGTTTTGAAAAGCAAAATAAAGAACCTCCTCCCCAGCCTCTGGGCTTTGAAGTGAAACCTTCCTGCTGTTTTATACGTCATATGCATGGTGGATTCTAGTGTGATTATGATCAGGAATTATTACAATCTCATCAGATAGTTTGGTTTTAGGACGCGTTGGCCTTCTTTTCCTTCCCAAATTAAAACAAACCTCAATTAATTGTGCAAAATTTCCTGAAAGGTACCGCTGCCTTCATTACTGATACAAAAATTTTTGAATTCTTGTTAATATTGGTGTCTTCAAATAAGTCACCTTTTTGAGACTCATCCTTTACAACTTTCAATCTTTCTTTCATAAGCATTTTGACAGAAGTTCCCCAACTCAAATGTAAGGACAAACACTGCTGTATGAAAACAAGAAGCACATAGAAAGGAGAATTGATTTTTTTGCAGCAATTAAGTACTGAATTGTAACACATAATTGGTTTATGATAGTGGTCTATTTAGCCAAGGTTTTTACCTAAGGATTTTGATCGAAATTAAATCTTTAAACCTTTTAATCTGTAGAACACGCATAAATACTGTTTTAGATCCACAGAGGAGTTAGAACAGTAGCTTGGATACTATTCGGCTCTGCTGAAGTACCTGAGGCAGATAGTTGAGAGGCTTATGGAGTTAAAATAATTTACAAAATCAACAAGAGCTGAGCAGTTTTAGGGTGCTTCAATTACCAACAAGTGAGAAAAGTCCACATTGTCAGAAATATGTTAAGTGCAAAATTGGTACTTTTTTGGTATTTCTTAGATTGGAATGAATTTTTAATGACCCTAAGCATTATCTCAAAATGGTTTGCTCATCTAAGCGGAGCTAACGGTTTTGGCTTTTGAACACGTACTGTGTTATAAATGTTCATTATCTTTGCTAAAAAGCTTTTTCATATTATGTTTTATGATTATTGTGAGGATTTATGTGCACTATATGATATATCTGTTTATTAAAAGAGGGAGTATGTCCAGTGTGAGAGATGAGGTGGAGTCTAAAAGGCAGGACTTAGAAATCATGGCAACTCTCTACTCCCCTCTAGAAGTTGCCGCTGACCACAAAGACTAGTGAGTATCAGACCTGTGAGGTGACAGCTGGCTTGAGATTGCACCCTTAAATTTTCCTGTGTGAAGTGAGCTGACCATATTTCTGACCTGTAAACTTGTGCAGACTTAACTGATGAGTAAAAGGGGCTTTCCCCAGGCTCTCATGGCTGCACAACTCCTGTGCAGGTTCATGTGGGTACGCACAAGTGTGCTAGCTTCAGTTCAGCAGGAGCAGCCTGCAGGGCCAGCCAAATCCAGTGGCACTGCAATGTGCCTGCCTTCCCTGGCCACCGACCACTGTGCCTGTCCAAACTGGTCCCCAGTGCATGTTTCAGCCAGCCCCTGGAGAGTGCACAGCTGCCCATCTGCCCTTGGTGAAGTTCCCACTTGAATGTGTGCACGCTGCTGGAGTTACTGGTTTATCATGGGGTTTTGAGAAACCTGGTCTAGTGGAAGGTGTCCTTGCCCATGGCCGGGGGGGGTTGGAACTAGATGATCTCTAAGGTCCCTTCCAACTCTAACCATTCTATGATTCTACAATTGTGTGCTTAGTCACCAATAGACAATATGTAGCTATAGCTTCACTTAAACCTCTGCATTCTCACCTCATTATCACCTCCCGGCTGAGTGAGCAAGAGGGCAAGATTCCAGCAACAATTTATATTGAGCTGGAGGCTTAGTGTGGGTGGGCTAGGGCTTGGTTAAAGGCAAAACTCAAATTATGGCTCAGGTGAATGCTGTTGTGAAAACAACATGCCCACAAAGTGTGTTTGTAACCTGGAATGATTCAGAGGAGGGGACAGTATGGGACATGTTCGTGAATGAAGCTAATGGAGTGGCACTGTAGCAACAGCTATGTTGCTCCACGCCTATGGCAACAGGAGATTGTAGAAATGGGATTTTTATAGAAGTGGGAGTTGTTCAGATGGTCCATAACAGCATCTTCTATTGCAAAGGAGCAATTTTCCTCCCTGTGGAGAAGCCTATGGCCTGCCCAAAATGTTATGTATATCCCAGTGTAGAACAAAGACCATTTGGATATCCATAGCTTTAGAACAATAACTATCCTTGAAAAATGTCATGTACAAGACAAGATTAGAATAATACATGTAGGCCGTTATTGGTCTTGTTTTGCAACTGTTTGAAGCTGAATTGTGTATTTCACAATACACCTTTACCTCACACAGCCACTGCTGAGGATGTAGAGAGCTCAATCTAGACTGGATAAATCCTCCAGTCAAGTGCTTGAAGTTTTAGAAAAGGGGCATGGATGTCAGGTCTCCTGGGAATTTTAAACAAGTGCTTCCTGGATCGCTTGGCCTCAGTTCTTAGGAGATACTTGTTACTGAGACTTATCTTTTTTTGGTATTTCAATTATCCATCTGCAAAATAAGAGTGGTAATACCTTAAGAACTCTGTGGGTAGTAAAAACTTTTAAAAGCATATTGATATCTTCTAATGAAAGATACAAGTATGTGATAAGGATAGTATATTATGGGATGGACTGTTATCTGTTCTGTTTCATAGCTATGATTTATGTGCCCTACTAATGACAAGAGATAACATTCACTTTGATTTACAAAAGAGAAATCGGATATTTTCTTGTCTCCGAATATAACTTTTATGCAATTATTATTATGACAGTTCTTGCAACTTCTATGGAAAATGAAAACTGCCTTTTGAAAAAAGCATTACCTGAAAATGACATACTAGGAGATAGACTTCTTATAAATATCCCCTAGAAGACGGTTATCATGGAGCAATTACATATTAACTGGCTGCAATCATACAGATTCTGCTGTGTAATAGGGATTTATCAATTTGGTCATCACTCATTAATTTTCAAGGTGAAATTTCCACCATTCCATTGAAATGGTTGTAGAGATATTTCTGTGAGTGCTTTGTGGTACATGATATGTGTTTAGATGTCTGATAAAAATATGTCTGATTTAACAGGACTCTTGCCAATTATCTGGTGTGGAGGATGGTTTATTCAAGGTTATTTAACCTCAGTAGACGTTTTCAGTATCGGTGGCTGGAATTTTCTCGGGTGAGTTAGAGTTTTTACAGCATTTTATAGTATTTACTATGGTACTAGTGTTGACACTATTGACTTCCCTTATAGTTGCTTATACCTTTGCAAAACATGAAATGTTTTCCATGCTGGATAAATTTATTGAATAAACTTTCTTTCGTTAGACATACATATTCTTGTAGACGACACTAAGGAAAAGTGTCTTTTAGATTATGTTAATGAGTTTTTGAGACCTTGCTTTAAAAACCCTAGTCTTATGCAGAAAATTGAAAGCTGGAATTTTTTGAGTTATGTGCCAGGTCTGTGACCTGTGCTATTGCTGCAGGCCAAACCTGTTTGGCCAAAATCTAAGCTTTTGAAAAAAAATACTGTTTACTCATGCATTAATATAGCTCTGGTAAAACAGAAGTCTAAGATTTAAGCTTTTTTAATCTTGCTCAAGTCCCTTTCATGCTTTAGTGCCAGCTTTACATGAGCTCTGGCACATCCATACACCCACCTTTTCCACAGAGAAGCAGATCAGGTGCCTTCCAGATTGGGTTTGCAGAAGCCCCAGAAGACATTAGTCACTGTCCCAGGCTATGAGAGCCCAGCTAATCACCTATTAATATGGGCATTTATGTAAAACATATATATTTGATTAAGTGAACCCTGAATAGAAAGCTATCCTGATAATTCTGCTGGCAGCGTGAGAGCTCTTTAAGTAAACCAAGGATGAAACAAAGTGAAAGGCGCTTTGTCTTGTTTCCAAGCTACTTCAGTTTAGGTGGTGAACTTTTTGTTTGTCATTATGAAAATTAGCTGCTTGGTGACACCATGACAACAGGAGGCTGGCATGATGCTGCCAGTGGTGTGGTACAGGGTGCTTTGTCCTCCCTGATGAGGCATGCAGATTGCTAATTGAAGCACCCATAATGTCTTTCCTTGAGTAGTACTGGAATAGTTCCAAGTTGATCACATACCTAAAAATAAACCCTAGTAGCTTGATGGAAACTACACAGGAAAGGCAGTCTCTTGTAATTCTGAAGTTATATTCAAATCAGGCTTGTTAAAGATGCCATTTTCTTCATGCAAAACTGTGAGAAACTGGCTGTCAGAACCACAGCAACAAGTTTGCAAGTGTGTTCCCTCCTGGGATATTTCTTGCTAGCCAGGTAAAACAGATTGATGCTGCCCATCAGCCATTCTGCAGCATAATGATGAATTATATTGAGTTATATTATGGCCAGAAAAAACTCTGGAAAGAATCTTTAAGCTTTGGATACCGTACATTTTGATATGTTAACTAGCTGCTGTCACTTCTCTGGTCACTTTCTCCACAAGCTTAAGGAGAAATCTAATTCAATTTATTCAGTGCTTATTAACAATGTCATCAAGGGTTTCATTTAAGTGGCTGTGAAAACTTAAGAAAAGCACAGTAAGGGTAGTGAGTCAGCAGCTCATTCTCATTATCTGCCCCTGGGACCTGGAGCTGGAGAGTTAGTCAAGTGCAGTAAACAGCAACAGCTAATAGTTAAGAGCTAAAGCTAAGCACAGTAAACAGCTCAGGGGAACAGACTTCATGAGTCAGCAGAAAGGACATGAGAAATGGAGTACAGGGCAAAGGCTTTGTGGAACAGATTTGTCCAGTCGGAGGCTGGAGGACTACAGACACACAGGTCCTCTGGGATCATAAAAAGGACCCATCAGCCTCTTGCCAGGTAAGCGAAGAAAACATTCAATGACTCCTAAAAAGACATGACCATGAGATGAATCAGGTTCTCATTTTCTATTGGTGACTTCTACATCTAACATATAGAAATCTTGGCATCAAGGCACTGAAACTCTTTGCAAAGAGAGGTAAAAAGACACAATGAAACTTCAAAAAACTTCAGGTTGGGAAATAGGACAAACCTGCTGACTCTAGAGAAAGCACTTTGATCACCACATCAGCAACTATCAGCGGCTCCTCTGCAGTGGTGCTTTAAGTCGTTGCAAATATGCAGTGACACCTGGGGAAGAGATCCATTAATTGTGTTGTGGAGCTCTGAATTGACTGGGAGGGCTTGAAACGTGCTATTTATAGTCACTGTTACTACCTAGACTATTGTGTTTTAGAATGGTACATTAATATTAGGAGGACCATTTTGAGGGCGTTCTAGTTGGCTGTTGTAACATAAATATCAATAAACCAGCTGTGAGATATAATCTATTCCCCTCAGCTCTATTTTTATTGGTCTCACAGCCTGTGCTGCCTTTCTGTCCTCCTTACAGTCAAACCTCCCTCAAAATAACGGTAATTATTATGTTGTAATAATAATATGTCACAGTCTAAAAGCCAGCTCTGTCTCCTGACTCTTTTTTGTGGCTGATGTGTAGTCAGAGCTTTCAGAAGGAATTTCAAGCTCTGATGACTAATGTCATGACTCCCCTTCTTCCTCTGCATCAGAAAAAAGCTCCATTGGGGTTTGCTTGGGTGTCCTGGAGAGAAATTTTCTTGTCTTTTTCCTCTTATTTTCTTTTTTTTTTTAATTTGTTTTTCTTTTTTTTTTTTTAATACTGTTGGAAGTTTTGAAGAATTTGGAAAAGAAGCATACTGTTACTTTATTATGTATTAGTTTGCCTAATGTGGTTTTCTTATAGAAGCAATGTTCCCTCTGTCATTGAAAATCTATTAGTGCACATACAGTATTAATAAAAAGTGTTTGAAAATGCAATTCACTGGTGTATTTAAGTATGAGTCATTGATTAAGCTTAATTACAGACAATATGATGGAGAAAATCAATCTTTGAACTACCAAAATATCTGACCTTCAATAGCTGAGGGTTAAGCTACTCTGGAATTTTCCAATGAAATCTTTTGCTGTTGGAAAACAACAAATCCAAACCCTGCAGTTTTGCTAGAGCTTTAATCTTAGGCTCAAAGGAGGAAAAGACTGGGAAAAAGTAGAGGCTCAGAAACTGCTAGATCAGTGTTTCAGAGACGTGTGTAATCTCTAAGAGGCCAAAATCCTATCCCACCTGACCTGGTCCAGTGTTGACTGTACTTTGCTTTTACACAGTCACCAGGTGTTAACTACTGCACTAGGATTTTACTTGTTCTCTGTGAAAAAGCTTAAGTTCCTTAAGGGGAAAGGGAACTCTTTGGACCTTGAAAACAACAAAAGTTTCTCAAATCAACACTGTTATTGCTTACATGGACCCATCTCTTATTCTGTTGTGTGTGCTTTTTTAAAAAATGAACTTCCACTTCGACAAGAAAATGTAATGTTAGCTGAGTAAGTGTCCACAGTAGCAACATTCTTCCTGTGAGAAACAAGGCAGCAATGTGCTTGAACTCTGCTTGACTTGTTCATTGGTACGTTGACCGTTCTTGACTATTACTTAGCACTTGATGAAAACAGAAGTAACTGTAGAGTATCATTACTGTTTCCTTTTGGTAGCTATGTAACAAATGTGCTTTAGACTATGCCGTATGTGGATGCAGACCTGTTCTTCTTAAACAGTACGATGTTGTGACCTACTATGTGTACCTGCCGACAGGTGATCCACGGAACCACTTCATTGCTGCCTCAGTGGGATAAATGTGTGGACCTTGTCGAAAGTGCACTCCCTTACGTTGTGGGTAAGATGTTTGTGAAGGCCCATTTTCAAGAAGACAAGAAAGAAATGGTGAGTCCTCTGAGATCTCTGTCTAGAACCTTTAAATGACTGGCTTCCTCCTCAGAAATTGCCTCTGACGTTAGACCAAAGTTTAAAAAGAGACAAGATTCTTAAAAATACTTTAATTGAATTAAAAAAAAAAAAAAAAAGGAGAAAATGGAACATATTCAAAGAAATGTCACCTTTCTGTCCATCTGGGCACTGTCCACCCCTTCCGTATGCAGCCCTTCAGACAAATATGTAACCAGATCAAAACCAGGCTAATTTGTGTAAATAACGACAGCCAGGCTGTGCAGGAACAGAGTGAAGGGTATTGATGAGAAGTGGTTTAGTCTGTCTAGTGTAACTTTTTATAGTAAAGTTTTTACTGACGAGTTAAAAAGCTGGTCAAGATCTCTTTGTTTCAAGGCTACCCTTTTAAAGATGACTCTGTCACCTCTGTAGCCTAAGCAAGAGAAATGTAACTGATGTCTGGCCCAAATTAAAGGAGTCTTAGAGCCACATAGTGAGAGTTTATATTTGTGATGAATATTTTTTGCTCAACAGTGAAGGAAGGTATTCTTCCATGCTGCTGAGTCCAGAGAATAGCTTTTAGCTGGATGTTCATCCTTATTTTAAACCTTCAAACACAGCTACATTATCACTTCCCTTAATAATATATTCCAATGATTAATTAGCCTTCACAATAATTTATGAGTTATTTTCAGTTCACTTTTTATAGAATTTTCCAATATCTGCTTTTCCAACCATTGATTTTCCAAGAGTAATCAGTTTAAAATGAACTAATTTAGTCATTGAACTTAGCTCTCAGTGCAGGAGAGGCACAACCGTTTAGGGAACATGTGAAATAGCATCCTGCGCTGGGAGCAACAGCTCTGTGATAGTCCTGCACAGCCCTGCCTCACTAGCCTGAGTTTGTCTGTTTGACTTTATCTAGTTTGACTGTTTTCTCAGGGAAGAACTCCATTTTAGACAGATCAACACTCTGATTTGGCTTGTCCAAATCTTTATGACGTGTGCTTCCCTCTCAGGTTCTGCATTTTTTTGGCTACTTGGCTTCAGCTGGAGTTTCATCTCTGAGATCCAGCTTTTCCTGGAATTCCTGATTCTTGATCAAGTTGTAATGTGCAGTTTGGCAGTGTAGTGGCAAAAATATTTCTGGGATATTAAACAGTATGACCTCTGCACAGGATAAGAAGGACTATAAGAAATGTGCATTTTATGGAGGGGATGAACATTTTTTTATGCTTTACATGTAAGAGAAATTTATGAGAAGCTGGCAGAGTGGAGAATGGTTTGCTGTTGAAATGTGAGCTAATTAAAATATTTCTGAGCATGCAAATTCCCTTCAGACCAAATCTTTGAAAAGAGTATCTGAATTCACAGTAGCAGCCATAGTAAGAAAATACATATAAAATATATAGCATAGATCATAAGATTCAGACTTATAGTGAACTGCCAGTGGAGATTAAAATTAGATGCAGGTGAAATTTGTTGCAATCCATTTAGAAGTGTGGTTTTCAAGTTAGTAATTTGTGGTGTTATCATTTTCATTTCACTGTTTTCTGTTCTATTTCTCTTTCTTAAGCAGTAAGAAAGCACTTGAGAAAAGCACTCTTATTTGTACAGATTCCTTTCTTTTCCTGGCTTATAGCATATATCTGTCTATGATAAGCAAATCCTGAGTTATGGATAATATGGATTCTTTTTCGCCCAGGTTTTGTCACTGATGTTTCATACCTTAGATATTTCTCTCCTTTTATCAAGAAAGACATTATTTGTGTCTAAATATAGCACTGTTTCTAACCCAGAATGCCTGCAGTGTTTCTTAGAGCTATGCCTGAGCAGTTTCAGTAATAACTTTGATAGCAGGAATAGATTTCTCCCCCTTCCCCCCTGCAGCTACAGCTGGTGCATAAAGCCTAAGAATACACCAGGGTCCAGCTGCAGAGCTTGAGTTTGAACTTGTAACCTCCAAATACAGGGAGTTCACCTCATTAGTGCACTAAGTTAATTGAGTCAGTGCTCTGTCATCAATATCTTTAAGTTACCCTATTCCCTGGGATGCAGTTTACTGTGAGTGTTGACTGTTTAGTCATATTTAATGCTAGACCTGTTACAGTTGTTCCATATTGTCTCTAAAAATAAGAAAATGTTTTTTGAACAGGGTAGAAAAAAATGAATAATCAAAGGAGCTTTGCCATGTTTTGTCTGGCTCCGCCACAAATAAAAAACAGTTCCAGATTAAAATATACATCTGATCCATAAATGGATCAGATTTAGCTAAAGGTAATGTTACTTTCCAGGATTTAATCCCACTTTAAAGGATATTCCAGAGCTACCAGATCTAAAATTAAAGAATAAAATCACATAAATCTCCACTACTTGACATTTTCAGTATTTTTAAATGTAACATAACCGATAACACAAAGATCCAGTAAGTCTTCATGTAATGATTATCTGTCATGTCTCGGTGCTGTCTCAACTCTGGTTTGGTCTGTGCTAAAGAACTCCAGCGGTGGCTCGTCCCCCCGAATCACCTCACTCTTGCAGTATGCTCAGTGACTATATATCATGAGGTTCATCTGTTGATAGAAATAGAAGCAGCTGATTGTGTACACCTTTCTGGTCTGTGCTGCCAGTCGGATGCATCAGCATGAGGACTCTTCTGCTCTTTAGACTGTATAATGTATTTCTCAGCCCTTAGATTTCTTCTTTTCTGTCATTTCAGGGTTTTCTTCGTGTGCGGTACTCATTAAACATTCCTTTTTTTTTTTTTTTTTTCACTTGCTTGTGATATGCTCATGGCTTTGTACATGTTGCCTGAAGAAGCAGCCAAGCTAAAATGATCGTGGTTTGCCCTAGCTTTGCACAGATGCAAGCTCTCACTGGTGGTTCAAGACCACGGAAACGGTTAAGGCTGCTGAGTGTTGTGAGCCATGGCCTCTATCCCTGCAAAAACTAAAGGTTAGGAGTCCTTCACAAATACAGCTAAATACAGGCTAAATATTTGGATACTGCTTTGTATTTGGATCATGATACTGTCAGCCCAAATGCAGTCCTTTGGCAGTATTAAAAAGGCGTGTCTCTGTCTGACACAAACCAAACAAGGCTACAGATGCTCTCTCTGCAGAAAAGGCTTTATTTTTGCAAATGACTTGCATCTGGCTCCTTCTTCTGCATGGGCTGATGATTTAGAACCAAAGTGCCAGAAATCTCCCCAGATCACTGCAAATGTCCCAGTATATTTTTATGGTTTCAAGACAGAGATTCTCACAATTGTGACATGAAAGAATCAGCAATGAACAGGTTGTGTGGTATGCCTGAGGGAAAATAAAATGGAAAGAAACTTATTTTCAGAAGAAGTGTCTGCAGAAAGAAGAAATCAGCCTTAAAAAAACCCCCAGCACATACTGTCTGATTTGAAATCAATCATGGTCTAACCAAATCCATTGCTCCTGTGTCCAACAAACCTTTTCTTATAATGATTCTGCCATGACATATTTTACTGGAGTGAGGTTTGTTCACTGTTTTACAGATGGAGGAGGTGACTGAAGGAATTCGCTGGGCTTTTATTGACATGTTGGAAAAGGAAAATGACTGGATGGACTCTGAAACGAAAAGAAAAGCTTATGAAAAGGTAACAAATAGAAATGTTGAATGGGTAAAATCCTGTTGCGGTGAAGATTTGACTTGAGGGAGAACAGAATGTCATGGACTGTATTTGCAGTTCCAGTTAATTACCCATTGTTTCGTTTGTGAAGGGACATGTGCCACAATTGTTTTGCCAGAAGCTGAGGCATCTGAGCTCCTGCTTCTCTGCTGAAGTTATTTTTTTTTCCTCGTTCTTCCTCCCTTGCCTTCATCTTTCCCCGTCTGGCTCTGACTCACGTAGACTCTGAGGTCATTTCAGATTTACCTGTGCAGTGGCTTCTCTTCACAAGGTCTTCATCTTGATTGGGATGTGAGGGGAACACCAACCTACAAACAGAAAACAGTGTCTAAAACATCTGGGACAGCTGAGGGTGTTTGGCGTGAAGATGGAGGATCCAGCCTAAAAGGGTATATGAGAATAGTACAGGTCTTGTACCTTCTCCAGTGTCACGGTGGGAGGCCTACCTTGAAAGCCATTTTCCAGGAGTGCAATGAGCAGCCCAACCTAGCACCCATGTACCGACAGAATAGTGCCGATTATGAAATGTTATGATCAAGGATGGCATTACTGGTCCCGATTACTTTCATATGGAGTGACAATAAAATGCAGGACATAAAGGTGAAAGTAGGGGGCAGTACTCAAAGCTCCCTTTTCACTCTATTCGCACCTTTACAGCATGTGGTACGTGGAAAGGGAGCTTGTCCAAATGCAGAGTCCAGCAGTTGGAAGAGTCGTAAACAAATAAGAGTGGAGGGCAATGTGCAATGTATCGGACTGTGTCCTTATTTGTTGAGGCAATGGGATATCAATGAATTGGTAAATAAGCCCTTTGAATAAACTGACAGGCAAGTGTAGCTGAACTTTTCCTACTCTCTGTGCTTGAATAAAAATAGAGGTGTTTTGATTTAAAAACAAACACGGACTTCAAAGTTTTTTGATAGTTCTGATGAAAAAGCTGTTGAGACATTTTATCGTTGGGAAGTTTTAAATTCCATATACAGCCCATTTACATTTTATACAGCAGTTCTCTTCACAGATGTGCAAATGAAATAGAGCTGCATAAACGCACCAATAAACTCTGTAGCAAGAGAACAATAGTAAGATGCCATTTATTTCCCGCTAACCTGATGGAAAAGGGATTACAGTTATTACTGCTTACTGGCTGTTATGCTTGGTTTTTTATTAGAAATAGCCTTAGAAATATAATGATCTGTAATTTAGATATTTGACAAATTTGGTGCAAAATAAGAGCAAGAAGATTTTCTAATTATTTCCTTAATAGATATATTTCTATATAACTTTACAGGCATATGCAGTTCTGTTGTTGATTTTTCTAGCAAACAATCTGCTTAACCATTTTCTCCAAAATTTGCTACCTGCCTTTCAGAAGAAAAACAGTACAAACATTGCTGCAAACTAATAAACTCCCTAAAAAGCTCTCCCTTTCCCAATATAGGAAGAGTTTTGTTCAGAAGGTAGGTTAAGTCTTTTGTAGGTAGAGATGCCTGTGTCCCTCTCTTGACACATTTAGGAAGCTTATGACACTTTACTCACAATTTAGGCATCACCTAAAGTTTCTGAAGTTAATGGGGTGAGTTTGGGCCAAACAATGCATGACAAACTAAATTGAAGCAGTACAAAAAAAATAATACTACAAGCCATAGTACTATGAGTAGCAAATGGTTTAAGTCCATTCTCACTGATTTGAACAACAATTTTATAGTTTACTGACATAGGAACAAAGTCAAGCTTGTAAAACACAAGTGTTATATAATGACTTAAAAACTGCAACAATTACGCAGTAGAACTTAGGACTGTATGTTTAAGTTCAGACTCACAGAAATGGCTGCTTGGCCAGAAGGGAAGGGTCTAGAGAGACATTTTGGTAGGTTTCCAGACATGGAACTTGTGTGTGTTTATTAAATACTATTTATTGCTAATGATAGATGTTGGATTTACCCTGAGGCATTTGAGTGGGCATGTGTGTAATTCAAGAAATAGATTCATAAAATGTATGGTCAGATAATTCTCTGGGGAAATCTAAGATTTATAATACAACAGAACCTTCAAAATATGTTACTCTGTTCCAATGAAATCTCATGAGGCCAGCACATTATGCTGTCACTTTTTAAATAATTACAATTTAATAAAGTAGCACAGACAACAGGAAATTTGAAGTGGGGATTGTTTGGTTGTTTTAAAAAAACCAAACAGTATTACTTTATTACTTTCTTATATAGGTCTGTAAAAGTGACATTTCTTTGTCAATAAGTGTCACTCACATCTGTGAGGATAGTGCAAGTGCCATGGATTTCACAATTTAGGAAGGAGCTTAGTTTGTTCTTGAATTGTATCATCCTGGAGGTCTTCGCAGGTTCGCTCTTCATTTTTGACCACTATCAAAATAGAAACTAGTGTTATGACAGGGTGCAGTGGGATGCTGAAAGTATCATCTTTCAGATGAAGGCTAGAAAGGAGTCTGCTTTGATCTTCTGTATAGGCAAACTGTAGTATTTTAGCCAATTATTGCTGGGCTGAGCCAAATAACACATAAAACAACTGTTCTAGTTCTCTGTGGTTACTAACACCTCCATGATATTTTTTTATTAGGGTAGGATGTCCTGCTTGGAAATAAATTTCAGTCCTGTGTGAGCATCTTCTGCTTGTTCCTTTTTCCAGAACACAGGATGGCACCTACTGCATTATTAATCTGATATCCTTCTACAATAAGGTCACCTGCCTCGTGGACAAAGGGAAAACAGTGGATGTAGTTTTTCTGGAATTTAGTAAGGTTTTGGATACAGTGATTCTATTCTATGATTCTGTGCTGCCCCTCATGGCATCTTTCTGGACAAGTTGTCCAACTGTGAGATGAGCAGGTACATGGGGCACTGGGTGAAGAACTGGCCAAATGTCAGAGCTCTAAGGGTTGTAATGAATGGGAGTACATCTGGCTGGCGACTGGTCAACAGCAGTGTTCTTCAGGGCTCAATCCTAATAGTCCTGTTCAATATTTCTATCAATGATCTGGATGCAGGAGTTGAATGCTCCATTAGCATGTTTTCTGACAACACTAAACTGGGAGGTGCTGTTGACTCTCTGAAGGGACAAGAAGTCTTGCAGAAGGATCTAGATAGGTTAGGCTACCGGGAAATGATTAATGGGATGAAATTTAAGAAGTCCAAATGTCAAATTCTGCACCTGCGGTGGAGTAATGCTGGACACAAGTATAAATTGGAAGTTGGGTGGCTGGAGACCAGCCCTGCAGAAAGGGATCTGGGTGTGCTGATCAACAGCAGGATCAATATGAGTCAGCAGTGTGCTCTGGCAACCCAGAGGGCAAGCCACATCCTCGGGTGCATCAAACACAGTGTAATCAGCTGGTCAAAGAGGGGATTATCCCGCTGTGCTTAGCTTTGGTGCTGCCTCATCTGGTCTGCAGTTCAGGAGCCCACCATTTAAGAAGGACGTGAAGGTCCTTGAATGTGTCCAGAGGAGGACAACAAAGCTGGTGAAAGGGCTGGAAGGCATGCCCTTTAAGGAGAGGCTAAGAATTTGGGTTTGTCTAGTTTGGAGAAAAGGAGACTGAGGGGTGACCTCTTTGCTCTCTGCTTCCTGAGGAGGAAGTGGAGAGGCAGGTGCTGATCTCTTCTCCCTGGTATCCAGTGATGGGATGCATGGGAATGGTTAAAAGCTAGGCCAGGGGAGGTTTAGACTTGACATTAGGAAACATTTATTTACTGAGAGTATGGTCAAACACTGGAACAGGCTTCCTAGAGAGGTGATAAATGCCCCAAGCCTGTCAGTGACTAAGAGGCATTTGAACAATGCCCTTGATAACATGCTATAAATTTTGGTCAGCCCTGAAGTGGTCAGGCAGTTGGACTAGATGATCATTATAGGTTCCTTCCAAATGCTATATTCTATTCTACTCTATTCTATTCTATTCTATTCTACTCTTTATTGTCAATTAAGAAAGGAAGTTATTAGTTAGGTGAAGAATGTCTGAGTCTAGTATGTCTTCATCAGTAATTGTCACGCTGTCCCTTACAGCAATGCAGAGTAGAGCTCCTACCTGAAGTTCTATGGCAGAACCATATGAACCATATGCTGCTTGGAAATGACTGTGATTAACATATTTTGCTTTTCCTCCCTATTTTTAATCTCATTGCATTCTTGAATTCCTCAAATGCTCTAGAAAGAAAGGAACTATAGAAACTTGTTTTTTGTTTACTGGGCCTACTCCATGCAATCTGTTAATTTGTCATTAGCCTTTTCATTAACTTCAGACATATTTGGGTCACTAACAAAATTTTTACTCATTTCCTGAAAGAAGAATAAGGTCTGTGCAGGATCTAGATATCTGGAGTGTGAGCATGGAGAGCTTTCCTGGAAAAACATCTCATCTTAGACTAATCTTCTGTTCCTTATGTGATTACATCTTTAGATGACAACACTGTAATGCAAATGACTTGGCAGGCTTTAAAGAATGTTAACTCAAATCCTCTCCCTGATTTGGGTACTCACTGTTTTCTGTGTTTCCTGCTGCCTGTTTTCTGACTGATGCCCACCTTTCTTGTGCACTCGGCTCAGGCCAAACTTGTATACTTTGCTGTCAGCTTGATGCTTTGCAATCAAAGGGACCATCAACCTCCGAAGGACTTACAAAAGGCCCTCTGGTAGAATCAATGCTTGAATTTTCCTTTAGGCAGCCTCTCAGCTCTATCTAATCACTGAAACATTTCTCTGTTGGCGACTCCGTGTCTCTTCTGTTGTTTTAAGTTACTCAGAGGGAGCACTACTAATATGGTGAGCCCAAACCATATTAAAAGGATCAAATCAACTAGTCCATGTGACATAAGGAAAGATTGTCTTGCAGCCTTGATTTCTGAGAATCACCCTTTTAGCCCTTGTGTACTTCGGAGTTAAGGTTTGAATTTCCCTCTGTAACAAAACAATATAATGAGATAACACCAAATATTTTCCTTCTCTCCTCCTTCAATTCCTCTCTTTCTGTGATTGAAACATGGATTTAAACCAGGCCGTCTGAAAGCCAGTCTTGCAAAGAAAGATTTTAACAGGGTTAGGTGACTCGGTCTGTCTTCACATGCAGTTCTCAAACATCAAATAATTTCTTTCTCTCCTCCTTCAATTCCTCTCTTTCTGTGATTGAAACATGGATTTAAACCAGGCCGTCTGAAAGCCAGTCTTGCAAAGAAAGATTTTAACAGGGTTAGGTGACTCGGTCTGTCTTCACATGCAGTTCTCACCTAGTTCTCTGGATGGAGCTCATGCTGCTTCCAAAGGAGCTCCAGGTCGGCGAGGAGCATTCAGCTCTGTGCTGTGATGCTCTGTGTTCTACCCTGTCCTTCCTCCTCTGCTCTGTGCAAGATTCGCTTTATTGCTCTGTATTTGACTGTCATCTGAAATTTGCTTAAACTATGCCTATTAACCTCCTGAATTTTCAATTGAGATCTCTGATTTAAAAAAAAAAAAAAAAAGCAATAGGTTCCTCTTCTTGCCCTTTTAGCCTCTCTCTTTTATAAAGGTCATTAAATTCTGCCCTTATTTGAAGAACAGAGAAATTATTCACATGAGCACAGCTCCAAGGGTGTGTCTGGCAACAGACTTTAAGTGAGTGGTCTGTGAGTTACAGAAACCAGGCAGAAAGATCCCCCATCGGCTGCCCAGGCACCTGCTGAGCTCTGAGCCACCTTGCAGTCTCTGAGAAGGATGGCAGAGGAGAAGGGGGGGGCAGAAAGAGGAGAGCCTTTTGTTTCCTGCACAATGAAGGTGCAGATTGCAGCCTGCTACGTCAGTCAAATGGTATTGACAGCTGTGTTTTGTAACAGTGGACCACAAGGAAAAGGGGGAACCCGCAACTGAAGTTCCATTGACATGACTTGTGTGATCGCGGCTCTTGTCTTTAAAATGGTAATTTATTGCTCCTGCTCTTCAAAGCATAATTCAGTGGAAGATCATCACTGAGATGTAAAATTATTCTCTTTCCTGGGCAGGAGCCATTATTTTATTAATCACTTTTTTTTTTTTTCCTTCCTGAAATGCCCTTTCTGCTTGGGTTTAACTGGAGGCTAGAAAAAGAGACTTTTACACAATTGTGTGCTTTCTGAAAGTTTGCACATCTCCTGTATAATAGTCTGTATTGGAGGAAGTTGTTTTTTTGTTTTTTTTTTGCAATACTATTTTTAAATCATGGATGATAAGCCAAAAAAGCTTGTTTTTCTCTAATAAGATTTTTTTTTCTGTAACGTTATTAAGCTCTTTAGGTCATGGAGCGCAAATCCCAAGGTCACTGTGCAATCATTTTTTGCCTACTGAACTTGCCTGCTGCTTGGCTTTATTCCTCTCTGAGGAAGTTGTATGCGCAATGCTTGTTTTCTTCACATCTCTCTCTGAGTCTGAAGACCAAGGCAAGAGAAGCACAGGAAAATACAAGGACAGTGGCTGGCTATTGGTGTCTGTCTCAGGCAGCGTTAGGTAACTTTGTTTACCCTACGGGGTTTGTTCTGCTGCTTCAGAGAGCTACAGCAAACCTCCCTAGATAATGCAGTGCAATTTAGGCCAATAGCCCTTAGGAAATCAACAGCCATCTGTACAAGCCCCGATTTAACAAAGTATAGGTATTTTAAATGAGATAGGTGTCCATGGGTTATCCCACTGAAGCCATTCACTTCTCAGCTGGAACTTACTGGCTGTATCCAGCCCTCTGGTCAGTTAGCTGAGCCCCTGCCATCTTTCCCAGTTCTCCGTGCTCTCTCTCTCTTCACATTTGGGTGATTTCACTATGAACATGACAGCCATACTGCTTAGACCAGAGGCCCAATATCTGGCTCGGACAGTGGCCAAACAGTAGCAGATGTTTAGAGATGAACATAAGGACAGGGCAAGCATAAAGGGATACATTCCTGCTATCCTCTCCCAGCATCTGACAATCTGCAGCTCAGTTGCTTCCTGAGCCAGAAGTGGTGTCTTTATATTTATTCTAATTTTTCTGCTGTGAGTTTGTCTAATGGCTTTTTGAACCCATGACAATTTTTATCATCCACATCTTCCCATGGCAATGAGTTCTGTTGCTTCACTATGCTCTGTGTGAGAAAGCATCTCCTTTTACTTGTCTGGAAAATGTCACCTTCTCCCCCTATGTTCTTGTAGTGGGGAAACCAGAGAATTATTGTTGTCTGTTCTTTGCTGGTGCCCACTCTTGCTTACATATAACCCTGGCACAACAATGCATCCAGGGAGTATGGAGCCTCCTGCGTTTGTTCAAACAGGCTGTCCAGGGTGTGCACGAGGTACAGTTCTGAAAAATAACTTTTCATTAAGATCTGAGGCATACCCAGACAAAAGGGCCAGACACCACAGCTTCAGCAGCTGAAATTAATCTTGCTTAATGCCATGCTAATTTTGCACAAAGATGACAAAGCATCCAATCTTGAGAGTGAGTACCCAGTGCTCTGAAAAAATCCCAAAAAACCTTTTTTGCCTTGTGGGGCCTGTGAACCCATGCTATGTAAAATAATGCAAAAATACAACAGACGAACTAGCCCTGAGTCTCAACATCTCCCATATCTTAAGTGGTTTTTTTCTGGAATGAAGGCCGCCACAAGGCTGACAGAACAACACTTCATAAAAGAAGAGGATGGAGTTTCAAAACCAAAGAACCCAAGACCCTTTTTACTGGTTCTTTAAGATGACTTTAAGTCTTTGTTTCAAGGATTTTGGAGCACTTCATAAAGTGTAAGACTGCTTCAGAACACTAACAGAAGCTGCCAGACTAACTTCAGAAGAACTAGGAAAAGAGGGAGAAATTTCTGAAGGCTCTAATTGCATTTAGGCACTTCATTCCTGTTCAAAAGCCAATGGGGGTGACTGCTGACTTCCAAACTTATTGGGTTCACTAGAAAGTTTTATCCAGATCTTCTTGAGTCAACATTGTAATTTCTAAACTGGAAAGGATGCTTCTGTTTAGTGCCAATTGAAACTTGGCCACACTTTTCCTTTATGCAAGAGAACTTTCTGAAATTAGGGTAATCTCTGTCTGAACTAGCAAAATGTAATGTCCTGCCTGTATTGTAGCAGCTGCATTGCAAGGAGCAATGAGCAGGTCTTCTGATAAATTTGAAGCATGAGTTGGAGTTTAGAAGAATCATGGAATCATAGAATAGTTTGGGTTGGAAGGGACCTTAAAGATCATTGAGTTCCAACCCCTCTGCCATGGGCAGGGACACCTCCCACTAGAGCAGGTTGCTCAAAGCCCCATCCAGCCTGGCCTTGAACACCTCCAGGGATGGGGCATCCACAACTTCCCTGGGCAACCTGTTCCGGTGTCTCACCACCCTCACAGGAAAGAATTTCTTTCTAGAATCTAATCTAAATCTCCCCTCTTTCAATTTAAAACCATTACCCTTGTCCTATCGCTACATTCCCTGATAAAGAGTCCCTCCCCATCTCTCCTGTAGGCCCCCTTCACGTACTGGAAGGCTGTTATAAGGTCTCCCCAGAGCCTTCTCTTCTCCAGGCTGAACAACCCCAACTCTTTCAGCCTGTCTTCATAGGAGAGGTGCTCCAGTCCTCTGACCATTTTTGTGGCCCTCTGCTGGACCCAAAGCACAGTCACATTTTAACTCTTTTCCTACATGACTGTAGTTCCTTTGGACATCAAATGTATCACCAGGAGCTTATCTCCATGGTGTAACTCATCTCTATCCTACAGTGTGTGTGTACATGTGAAAAGAAGGGGACAACTCAATAGGAAGAAGGAAGCGAAGTAGATGCTTCGCAGCTCAGAAATGATGTAAGGGATTTGAAAAGTTTGCTCTTCTTACCTGGTTTAGAATTTGGTCAGGACATTGAAGCTACCACTCCCATGCCATCCCTGAGATAGCTGTTTGGAAAATGCCAATGTTAAGGGTAAACGGGTTTTCACCTGGAAGATATGGAGAATGCAAGGTACTTCTAGTGTAGAAGTGTTCCATACTTTTCTCTGAATAAAAATAGCTCTACACTTTCCATCAAATCAAAAACACTTTTTTTAAAGTCAAATGTTTATTTCTCATCACAAACATTAATTTTTGAACTCAAATAATAATCTGTCTAACATTCTGAATTTAAATTAACCTTCTCAGGAGGACTGGGCTTTCCTGTTCAGTAACCAGAGGAGATGTTCTTCTCCATTGGCCAGATTTGAAGCTAATAGCCATGGTGTGTTTGCTTATCTCTTATCTCTGGGGTTAGATCACTGCTGTCATCTTCTCCCTTGTTATCTGGCTGCTGCTACTGCTCACTCAGTTGTGCAGGGATGTCAGTTCCATTAATAACCTGAGCACCGTGCAAACAGATAGTGGAAAACAGGTGAAGGGAGAGGAAATTGTATTTAACCCTGGTCTCACAGCTGTCATTTTTCAGACTCCGCCACGACACCATGAGGCCGGAATGGGTGCGTGACATCAAAAACTTGTGACAAATCTCATGCTTGAAATAGAAGGAGGGAGACAGATGGATGGACACACCTGCAGGTGTGGACAACTGGTAGTGGCAGGCTTACTGGTGCACCGCTGGTCAGGGTCACTGTTCATGCAAAAGGAATTTCTTCCCAGAGAGAAAACCTGCAAGTCCTGAGCCACGTAATGCTTTGTGTTTATGTCCTCAGTCCCCATTTCAGTTTTACAGGAGTGTAAGTCTCTGCCATGTCTGCTCTCAGCTGTAGACTGGGTCTGGTACTCACTTGTGACTCTAAATGAAGAGCATATTTTTCACATTCTATTCATTAAAAAAAAAAAAAAAAGTTGCTCTGCAACCTTTGCTAAGCAAAGATAACCTTGAAAATGTTAAATTACTATAAGCTGATGCAAGCAGAGGCTAAGGTCAGAAGTTGTCCCTCCCTGGAACAGGTTATTCAGAGTTTTGCATAAAATTGCCAAAAGAAATGCAGTATTAACTCATATCCCATAGAGCTGTGATGGGGAGAGAGCTTCCTTACCCTTTCCCAGCCCCTTCTCTCAGTGTTTGATGCCCCCATTGTCTGGGGGTTTTCAGCTCCTTGGGGACTTTTATTTTGTCAGAGCAGTGTTTTTTGTTAAACCTGCTGTTTTCCCAGAGCTAAAACAAAAACAGCAGAAAAGATTTTGCAGGAAGGTGGGCGTGCTTTTAGTGAGAGGTGGCATGACAGTGGGAGTACAGGTCGACTGATGAGAAGCTCTGGCAGTGAGCAGTGACATGAGTCCAGGAGGGAGTTTCTACAAAAAATGCAACATAATAATTTCTGCAGCTCACTAATGTGCCCAAGGCCGGCCAAAGGTGGATTTTTCTTTGCGTCATTGCAAATCCTTAGGATTCTGGTGCAAAATTATTTTGGTAAGGATATCTGATGTAGTTTCAAAAGACAGATAAAGACAATTTTGAGTTGCGGGGTTTTTTTTTGGTTTGGTCTGGTTGTTTGGGCTTGGGTTTTTTTTGTTTTGTTTTGTTTTAGGAGATAATTGGACTGGAAAACAGAACGTTGCCTGAAAATAAAGGCATGAGGAGGCACAGTCTTCTGAAGTGCTAAGGATGCATCTGAGCTTAACTCAGGTGCGTGAGCTGGTAGAGCCATGTCAAAGGTGGCTTGGCAGCATATAACATGGGGGATATATATACCAACATGATACTGATGGTGGTCTGTGCTTTCAGACCACAGCACTTGAAGTGCAGCTGCTTGAAGTGCAGCTGGAGGAGCTCCTAGTTGTCCACCCCCAACTTCCACCCCTCACTATAGTCATGTCCTAAATGATCTACAGCTGCGTAGAGGGGAATCCAGTGCAGGAATCCCCGTGCTGGAGTGGACCTGTCACTGCTGGTGTGGTGCCGTGGTGCCGTAGCTGGATGTAGGGCAGGCCATGGTCAGTTTGCATGTGTGCACCATCCTCTCTTCTGGTCCATAGGGATGATCCCAGCTCCACTGAGGACCCAGGGGCCCTTAGAACTGACTGAGGAGCTTTGTGTAGTGATGTTTAGATGTTAAATATATCTTTTGTCAGGTACTCAGTTGTGCTGTGTAGGAGCATTTTTGTTTCGTATAATCACAGAGGAAGATATCTGCTGTGTGCCATGGAGAAACGTATTTAATTTACAGAGCTGTGGTTCTCATGAAAGACAGTATTTATGTCTGTCATATATAATATTCTGTGTATAAAATAATGGAATTCTGATAACTGTTATACAGAGATTACTAATGGAAAATGGAATTAAAATAAAATGGCCAAAGGAATTTTTTTTTTTCTTAGCAAAATTAAGGCATTGCTGGCAGCAGAATGAGTTTGGAACCAAGCTGGTAGGAGAAAATATGAGTAGGTCTATTATTTATACTGTTGCATTAAAATAAGGAGTTATGCTTGTGACAATATCGCAGTGATCTTTTATGTTTATATAAGTGAAACTGTTTCAGATTTTCTATAACCTAGTTCAATTCTATTGCTAAAAATAAAATTAATGCAGGATTAATTTAATCTGAAAAATTAATTCCAGTGAAATTACTGTCTGAACCCATGACTGAGTCTTTGTCTTCCAGAGACCAAGAAGCAAAAAGGACTTTGGACAGGAAAAAGTGGCACTAACATACATTGTTGCTTTTTCTGACTCTCTTCTGTGCATGGCAGTCCTACTAAAACTTTAGGTGCTTGCAGCTTTATGGTTAGCAATGTTATCTTGTTAACTAGTAGATAGTAAGACTGAATATATAATTTCAACTAACAGTTTGCTTAGAAAATTTTTTGTCCCTTTCCCCCTCCTTTTCCTGGGAAGGTAATGTGTGGTATGGTCCCTTTTTAAGTGTACTAGGTAATATTTTCTTGTCAGATTTTCTTTGAGTGAGGCTTTGGTTTCAAAAGATGATTCAGGGTAGATGGGTAAACAAATGGAATGCACAAACCCTTTGCTGTTCCTTCTCTGCTTTCCCACACTACGTGTTCCTGACACTTGTCTTGTGCTAGCTCCAGCTCTTGCTGGATCTCTCTGGGTAGAGATTCAGCTCACTGATCTGGTGGAAAATTAGGTGGGAAAAAAATTGGATAGATTTCTGCTATGTTAGTGAGCTAGGCAGTATCCCAGAAAGATGTGTCAAGGAGGTGAGGCAGCTCATGGAGGCTGTATGTGCAGGCAGCGTGGGCAGAAGCATGGATAGAGATGGGAGGAGCAAGGGAGACCAGTGAGGACTAGGACTTTTTTTTTCACTTGGCAGCACAAAGCTCTTAAATGGACTCAGCTGCTTTTGAAATCACTGCATGTATTTAACTGAAAACAATTTTGTGTGTACCTGATGCCATAATATTTTAAACTTCTGTTGTGTTGCTGGGTATGATTATTCACATAAGTCACTTGATTGTTTTCTTTTTTTTTTTTTTTACCTCTGGTCTCAAGCTATTACAAGACTGGAGAAATAGCTGTATTTTCCATCTTCATCATTGATTAATGTAGAATATTCAAAACAATTATTAAAATATTTTGGGAGGGCTATGGTGCAGTGTTGCAATTTGAATTATTATTATATGAAACAGCACTAGTTCTGAAAATCTTGAAATATCTACGCAGTTTTTATTGTTGCGATATGCAAATATAAGAGGAAAGTTAAAGCCAAAGTTTAAAAATAAATAGTTTGATGATTAGCTATATTCTGGAGTATAGATTACAGCCAGTTCACTGCAGATCAAGTGCTCTTAGAAATTACCATTTGAGGCCAAGTGTTCATGTCTGAGTCGCCACTTCACTTCTGATTGCAGTTGACAATGTGCAAATCCCTGACATTTCACATGGCCCCTGCACAGGAAATAAAATAGGTCATTAAGGTAGGCCTAGTCCATCTTCCACTCAAGTCAGTGGGTCAGTTCCTACTGACATCTGCAGGACTGGCCTTTAGTCCTGTGATGGAACTTTTCTGTGTTTTACCAAGATCCATCATTCTGTTTTTCTATACGTAAACCCTAAATTGATGCAGTGATATTTATGCAGCAATTTTACCAGATGGCTCTTGAATCATCTGTCTTCAGTGAAAAATGAAAAGACCAGACACGTACATAAAGGCTGAATTAATCTTTGTAATTAAATGGAACATTACTTTGCCGTGAATGATTTTAGCTTTCAGAATGTATTTCATGCTAATTTTTCAGTGAACTGTAATTGTATTAATTTTTTGTATTTTTAGAAGCTTGAAAATGATCTTTCCAAAGTTACTGTGAGTCAAGTTGATATACAGAAAATCTGTGTCAGGCTCATAAAATTTGTTGGGGTGTGAGATATATGTTTTGGTTTGGTTTGGTTTGGTTTGGTTTTTTTTACAGTAATTACAGTATGTCAGTACTTTGTGTTGCTAGCATGCCTAAAAAATATCCAAATCATACTGTGATGTGCAAAAAAGGCTCTTAGAAGGCCTACATGCCAGGTTTGGTTGTCAAGTGAGAATTCGACTAGACTGGAAACTGGGATTGCTTTTTAGCATTGAAGTACATGTGTGCATTCCCACATCAGCAAGCTGTTAAGTCAAGAGTTAAAAGTCTTAATTTATTATTTTGTCTCTCTAGTAAAGTCTCTGACTTGTGACGGTCTCATAATGACAGAAAGACAAACTGATGAAAAAAATCCCCACTGTGCTGAAGTCAGTGGGGGAACTTCCTTGTGTAATCAGAGGTGGAGGAATGGAGGAAATAGCCCCACTCTGGATCCTCTGCCTCAGAGCCTGCTCTCTGGCTGCTGGGACAGAAAGCAGTTATCATGACTCATGCTAAAGCATGCTGCTGCTCTGCGTCACCCACTGCAAGAGCTTCTCATTTCAGTGGCAGGAGAGGAAGCCTGCAGAGATGAGTTTTCTTAATTTACCCAACAGCCTAAGGTAGGCTGAGTACTTAACAATCGCTGGTGGAAATACCCCACAGTTCCTTTTCTTCCTGTACATATGGTTATTTAATATGCAAAATAGATACAGGAATTAAACGAGTCTTTAAACCATAAAAAGTTGTGCATGCTGCATTTACGGCGGATTGATGTGCAATTACCACATGGTTGGTTCCTGCACATTTGTCACATTTCATTTGCTTTCCCTGTATGTATGTGCATGCCTCCTGGAAGGCTGGTCTCTTAAACATACTTTTAATCTTATCAAGGGGAAAATACTGACTTCATTATCAAAAAGCAAACCAGTCGTAGAAGACTTTTCCACTTTCTTGTTCTGTATGAATAGGGAGTCTTTGAACTGCTGCTAAATATTACTCAAGTAAACAGAGAAGGTAACCAAGGAAGGAAGAGACTTCCCACATAGAAATATAGAAACCTGTTCTTGGTACGATGCTTTCTAACTTATCTGTTGTGTAAATAAACTGGGCTGTGTGCTGGCACCTGATGCAAAGACCCTGGGAGGATTCCCAGTTGGAGGGATTCCCAAGGACTTCAGAGGGCTTCCTATGTCCTCTCATAGGTTTTGATTTGGCTATAGAAAACAATCTGCTCCACCAGGAGCTACGTGCCCTTTACTGTCAGCATCAGAGAATTTATTGGTGTGCCACAGCCTTCTAGTGTGCCGCCCATGCTTCCTGCCCTAAGCAGGCATGTATTGGGCTGTATGGGCCTGGACCTCATCCCAGGCTGGAGTCTGGATGTTGGAGGCATCCCTTCAAAAAGAAGGATGCTCTCAGTCCTTCAGATCAAGCAAGCTTATTCCTCCGTTCCTCCCATACCAGTATGTGCTACACGGTAGGCCACTGGACCACTAGCTCAGTAGAATCACAGGAGAGCATGGCACACCTCTAAATTTTTGGCCACATCATATATCCAGTTAGGACCAATTGGAGAAACATTCCTTTTCTGGAAGAAGCTATATAGAGAGATGTGGATTGGACATGACAATCTTGTACCAGTGTGCTCTCCATCGCCTCTTGCTCTAGATGTTCTCAAAAAGGCTCCTAAAGGATGTTGTTCATTTGTGATTTTAGAAGTTTTGTAATGGTATTTAAGCACGTTTTCTAATAACAAGTTAACTTGGTGGTGTAGTAACAAAAAGTGTACTTTTCTGACTCTGACTTGTAGAACATTTAAGAAGGTATTGGAATTACAGTGGTAGTAAGGTCTACACAGTGCTAGTAAGGTATACCTTAGAGTTCAGTCACTACAGAATATGTAGTTGTCTGTGTGTCTTACTCAGTCTCCTAAAACACACACAGTTGCAAAACTTCTAAGTAACAAATGCAGTAAAATAACATTTTTCCCTTATATATCTATGTATCTACCTTATGAAATAGAGCTTTAGCCATTGATAAAACATCAAAGTGCTAGGAACAACATTACTGTTTGAATTTACTTTCAAAAAAGTCTTTGAGACAAACTCTCTTATTTACTAGGGTTTTATAACAAAATATCGTAGTAGTGCCTGACCATTTCTTCTTCATACATGGAAATCTTAAGCTCAAGACATCAATTGTCAAAGACACAAAGCAAGAGTATGTGTGACCTGACAAGTGAGCTCAGCTCTAGCCTGGTTGGGAGAACTATTCCCATCTTCCTTTTCTAATGCAGCAGGGCCATGGCAAGGCTAAAGGGTTTAAGTGTCACTAAAATAGAAAATTAATGTTACATATTAATTATATCATTATCTATGTCATTATAAGATTATATATGATATTTAAGTCAACTTATGACAGACCTGTTATTAAGGAACCTGGAGGAATTATCCTCACCCTCGGAGATGTTTGGTTAAGGAATGGGGTCTAAAAGACCCAAAACATGGCAGTTCCAAGCTCCTGCACTCAGTGGGCTGCTGTGGAAGAAGAGACCAAGGTGGATATTGCAGATATTCCACAAAGATTCCAAAATGTCCATGCAGTGAAGTAGAGATAGGCATAATGTGATCACAACCAGACAACTAGCACAATGGGTTTGAGGGCAGGGCCCATCTCTGCTTCTTTCAGCAAAGAAGTGCTGCCAGATCTAGGTTGGCTTCATAGACCTCTGCATTTACAGCCAGCGAGGTGTGAATTTATTTGCTTTTATTTGGAAGGCAGTCTAGAAATTGAATGTTTTTAAAGGATAGCTCAAAGCCAAAAATGTTCTTTTATGTGCCAAAATATGATCAACAATTTCTGATCGACATTGTACCAGCTAAATAATTGATGAAATGACAGTGTACTGACACAGTTAATCCTTACTTTTTCTTTAAAAGCCGCTTGATGTTTTGCAAGTTGCACTGTAAATTGTTTTTAAAGGGTTTACTCTTCATCATACAAGTCAGATGTTAAATTAGATCTGTTTAATCAAAATTCTAAGAGGCTCAATTGAGTAGATTCAACACAGAGACTCTTCTAAGTGATTCAGATGGTTACTTGGGAACACATGCAGAACATTTGAGATTCACTGAACTTGTTTAAGCAGCTAACAGTAAAAAGTAAAACTGATGAATTTTGTACTTTCCTTTTTCAAGACTCATATAACAACTAAGATTGAAACATTGGAAATGGATAATGGAAATTTTCCAGTTCCTTGAAAAGTTCAGTCAGCTGGACCTGACAATACGACCAGAAAAAAAAAAAAGACGACACTCTTGATTATATAAAAACTTGTAGATTAATTGCGTTCCCTCCCCTTTGCATTTAAAAGATCTTGGAAGGCTGCTCTACCTTCTGGAAAACTGAGAAAATGTTGTGTTGAGAGTTAATTTGGCTCATTTTGTATTTCCTGTTAAGCATTTGTCTTCCATTGTTGTTATTTTTTTTTATCACTAGGGAAATTTACATGACAATGGGATCTTTCTTGTTTAAGAGATCATCTGCTCATGCTACTAATTTCCTACCTGAAGTTGTAATCTTCTGTTTGTGACATCTTAATTATCTCAACCACAATTAATTGTAGTGTCACAAATGGAGGATTATGACTTTGGGCTGGAAATGAGATTGAGAAATTGAAGGAATTTGAAGAAGTAAAAAAGCCCTTCTTCTGGAAAAATAGAAGAGGAGACAAAATAATTCTGGTTAAATGGAGGTAGTCCTTGATCAGCTTCCTTCTTATAGTTGTGGAACAGACATTTCTAATTCTTGCTGTCATAAGAGGCTCTGTTGTATTGAGACACTGTGGAGGGGGAGAAGGGGGCAAGGATTTCATTGTGGAAGAAGGGGAATCTTCCCTTGAACAGTCACCCCCTGCAGAAAGAGGGAAGTAGAAGTCAATGGACCCCAGAGACGTTCAGGCTCTGCTTGCAGAAAGCAGAATGTAGGGTTGGTATGATTGCAGTCGGTTTAAAGGCCAGTCCATTTATTGCACTTCATATCTTGTGATATTCATTTGGGGTTTGACATCTGAGCTTGAAGAACAAATTTCCAGGAGAGCGTTTTTTGAGTGTTTGGGGGATTTCCAAAGATTTAAGGAGAAATTGCATTTAGCATCCTGAAAACATACAAAATGAAAACATTGTGCTACCCTACTCCACTGAGGCTTTAATTTATTCTATGGACTTGTCATATTTCACTTATTGGTATGTCACCTTACCCTTTTGTATCCTTCTGCTTTTCTTATGGAAACATGTTGTTTCCACAGGGATTCTGGGTGGCTGCATGACCTGCTGGTCTTTTTTGTGGACAATACTAAGGCTTTTTATACACATACTCCATCATTTACAAAGTGGGAATACTCATATAGAGCTCTTATCACCTGGAAACATGTTGTTTCCACAGAGATTGGACCTCCTGGTCTTTTTTGCGGACACTACTAAAGCTGTTTATGCACATACTCCATCATTTACAGAGTGGGAATACTCATATAGAGCTCTTATCACCTCTCAGCAGAGCATTTACACAGATGGTGCATAAACACCAGGACCAAGTCATGACTGAAAGATGAAAAAAACTAAAGTTAATGAAAAGTGAAGTGTCTTAACACCTTTACTTACATGAGAGAAAGGGCAAAGACTGCAAAGTAGAAGCATGGCAAAAAAACCAAAGTTAATGAAAAATGAAGTGTCTTATTTTAACACCTTTACTTACATGAGGGAAAGGGCAAAGACTGCAAAGTAGAAGCATGAAAGTGGAGAATGAAACAAAGATTAGTGCTGTGGTTTTAGGAAGGTACAGTATCCTTCATAAAAGTGTGCAGACATCCTCAGCTGTAAATGGAAGTGATCCTCAATGGAAATGCACACTTGCCAGGACCCAGGTTCATTCATATCTTTGTATCAAATCTACTTTAATGGTTGGACATGTAACAGCTACTGCATCATAGTAAAATGGGCCATTTCCTGTTGTCTTTTGGAAAACATTGCAAAAACAGGCATTTGACCATCTGATTAACACAAAAACAAATAGGGAAAACTGTTTTTTAAGATTTTTCACTCATGCACACTGCTGTATACCTGCAAAAGCTTTGCAGGTGACCAGGTGACAACAGACACACAGTGATAATCTGAGAACAGAATTGGACCCTCCATGCTGTAATGCAAAGCTCATTTGTGGAACCAAGTTTACCTTGCAGGCAGGTTGGTTTGAAGTGAAATTAGGATGCCTTCAGCAAGACATAATAATAGAAAGTGCAAAAAGAACAGGGGGAAAAAAGCCCTACACTAAGAAACGGTTATATCTGCCAACACTTTTACTCTTTTTTTTTTTCCTTTTTTCTTTTTTCAAAGGCAAAAGCAGTTATGGCAAAAGTGGGTTACCCTCAGTTTATAATGAATGACACATATATTAATGAAGACATCAAAACAGTAAGTGTCAGACTTGCACCTTTCTTCTTTTACATATTGCAGCCATTCTTTGCTCTGTTTTGCTGTTGTCTAAAATCAAAGCTCTTCTTTTGTTTGGCATGCTTCTGGAGTTCTGCTTGCCTGGTTATTTTTAGATGTTGAATTAAGTATGCTGGCTCTCATATCTAAATCGTCAGTGCCAGTGTGTCTACGTGAGATGACCACAAAGCCTGCTGGGAGTAAAGTGTGCCTGGGTACAAAGAACCTTCCTGCTATTAAGCATTTTAAAGGTTAAACATATGCTGGCATAAACTTGCATTTAGTTATAAAAAGGAAACAAACGAAAAACCACCCCATTTATCCTCAAAGCAATGGCCTTCAAAAATACTAATGCATTTTTCCTCAGAATATCACAGTTTATGGTGCTCTATATAGGCTCTCCCCACCTCTCCAGGCTATGAATTTATTTATGCTTGTTGATTATAATCATGCCTAGAAGTCCTAACCAACGTATATGCCTATCAAGCTGGCTGGTGGACAGGAATACTGTGGGAGGGACTCCTTCCTGACCCAGGATCTGTTCAGCCTAACTAAGACAGGAAGGCAGATGATGAAGATAACATATTTTACCATTTTCTGAAGGGGTGACTGTGGCATGCATGTAATGAAAGTCATAGGTAAAGTAGAATCACAAATTCAACCCTGGACTGGTAAAATACAAGAGTGATAGTCACTCTTCTGAAAATACGAAAGAGCACTAACAAGAGGCATAATTTATCGAGAAAACTTTGGAGAACCAACTCTACAAGCCTAATGCTTGTTCCTGGTAAGAATGGGGTGAGATAGTGCTGTGAAGGCAGTGTTGAGGATGTGACCAAATTACCACTCAGCATATGGAATTATATACCCAAATAAGTGGTAATATCTACAGAAAAACACTTGTTAATCATGGTTGCAAAATCATAGTTTAAATCTGAAGTATAGCTTCCTCACAAGTTGTAGGATTTATTGAAACTGGTGACAGGAGTATCAACTGGATTTATAAAATATTAACATATCTTTTTCTTGCACGGTTAGTTTTGTGTGTGTGGAGGTTGCTGTTAGATTTGGAGGCTTAGGGAAGCTTGGAGCCCCTATGTCTGTAAGCCTTTAATGTAAGAAGTGATAAGAAAGCAGTGGCGGAACCATCGGAGGGCACAGAATACAAAGTATCGGTAATAAAATGCAAAAGAAACTGAAAAAAGGGAGGCTTTGTTACATTTTTGAAAGTTGTTTTAAAATACACTTTTAAAAATAAAAGTAGACTTACTTCCTTGTGGAAAAGAGGCTGCCTGGATAATAGCCTTAGAAACGTGCAGTCTGCAATCCATCATTGCGTACTTCTGATTTCCTCAGCTGTTCTCCATGCAGGAAAGAGCTTTTTCTATGTTCCAGGCCCTTGTGTAGATCTCTTCAGCCACTGCTTTTTAACTAAGTTCACAAAATATTTTTTTCTTCCTACCAAGTGTAAAAAATTTACTTGCTTTGATTTGATTTGATAATGGCTAAAAAATTAGGTGATAATCTTGTTTAAAATAAAATTTCTGATTGTTGTATGTCTGCTTTTGTTTCCTTGGACATGCTTTAAAAATGTCTGTGTTTTATCTATACAGCTGAAGTTTACAGAAAGCGACTATTTTGGCAATGTGTTGCAAACTCGTAAATACGCAGCCCAATCTGATTTCTACTGGCTTAGAAAAGAAGTTCCAAAAACAGAGTGAGTAGACAAAAGGCAAATTTACATAATCTTTTAACAACATTTTAATTTCTATTATTTCATTTATTAAATTTATGTTTTAATAGAGTTATATATACAGCAACATATTATGTTAAAAAAAGTCTATGGGCAACCCTCCAAGTTGTTCAGAAACTCCTGTGGATATATTTTTTTTTAAATTCTGGGTATGCCTGTTCTGATGCACAGTAGTCATATGCTTGCAGCTTAAACTTTTAATTTAATGAAAAAAGGGGTAATTGAATCTCAATTAAAAACGTATTATGTCTCTTGGTCACAGTTAGAATTTGGAATGGTACAGCAGGGATTTATGAAATACATTTTCTAAGAGTGGAACCATTAGTAAGAGATAACATTGTTATTAGTAATAGCAATCAGCATTGTTAGTTACCTGCTGTTGATGGCAATGATATGGAATAAGACATAATTTAATTTACATACATTATTTTTATTTATTTGTAAACCTGAGAATTCAGATTGTGTCACATACTGTCATCAAATACATGAGAGAATCAGTCTCTTTTCTTACTGGTGGGTAATCAAATCCTTAAAATGCAAATTAAAACCTAAACAGAACTTAATTAGTCTAATCATGCTATTTAAAAATGACTCCTACACGGAGACTTTGAAATCAGTGCTGCTGCTGCTTGGTGTCTGTGGTGATGTTTCCTTAGGGCTCCAGAAATTCCTACTCGGACTGAACTAGACCGTGTTTCAGGGGTGGCTCTGTGTTGTCCATGAGGCAGGTAGAGGATGTCAGCAGGACAGGCACAGGCTATTATAGAGTCATAGAATCACAGAGTGGTTTGGGTTGGAAGGGATCTTAAAGATCATCTTGTTCCAAGCCCCCTGCCTGCTCCTAATTAGAGTATTGTAATGTGGCCCAGTATTTTCTAGGGGTTGTTTGTTTATAGCTTAATTTTAATTGTGAATGTCACTTTTCATCACACCTTTCTCTGATATTGCAATGATTAGTTAATCCCAGGGTATGATCTTGTGGGCTTTCCTGCAGCCCTGGATGCCAGGGGCAGATCATGACAGTATATTCTCTTCAGACCAACAGTTTCCAAGAGAGCAGTGATACAGCACTTGCCTCTCTACCGCAACGGTGATCCTTCCTTCTCATGAACAGTGTTGAGGCAGCTCTAAGGCAGACCACGTAGATTCCTGGCATGATAGGAAATCTCCCCTGTAAGGACATTAATTAGCACATAACCCCTGTCTGTACACTCCAAGGGCTGTAATCTGAGAAGTGTCACATCAAGTGGTTACATGCCCACTACAGGACTGAATACTTTCTCACCCTTGTCTTTACCATCTTCTCTCAAGGACTACTTAACAGCAGCCCCTTCATCACCTTTGTCTTGCTCTTCTTGTCACCCCATGGAGCACACACTAGCCTGGGGGATCCCAGTTTGCTTTTCAGTCTCTGTCCTTTGTCAGCACAGCTATGTGCTCTGCCTTCTGGGGGAGCTGAGGGTAACCCCCACCTGAGCCCTCAGTTTTAATTATTCCTTCTGGGACATTATGCTGCCTTTGCACCTGCTTCACAATAGAAAAGAGCTCTGAAAGTGGTGTCCCTTACACTTTTGTCCACTTTTGCTGTGCCTGCTGAGGGGTGCCAAGCACAGGGGGTTATTGTCACCTCCAGTAATATTTTTAAAAAATTTATTATAATAAACAAATAACTCCCACCCACCAGTCTGAGGCATTTAAAATCTGCCTTAAAAATATCATCACTTGTCACATTTTAGCTATCAGTCTCTACCACTTCCACTTCTCTTTTTTCTTTCTTTCTCTTATTTTCCTGTTTTTGGTTTTGTTTTTTTTTAAGTGTTTATATTTCATAGAACTACACAGATCTTTGCTCTACACTGAAGCTTGGCACTGTGTTAATAGAGAATTACCCTTGGGGTTTTGTTTCTCTTTGCTTCATTTCTTCTTTTCCCTAGTTCAGTAGCTTTTAGCATAACATTTGTATTTAGAGATAGATACTATAAGATGGTCCAAGTTTTGGACTGAAAAAGATAAATAAGGAAATAAGTATTTAAGGAAACAAATTACCAGCTAGTAAAGTAACATTAATATTACCCCCAAAAGGTAAAACACTATATTAATTTAGCAGACAGTCCAGATTTCTCAGAAATATTATCTCAAACTGGACTCACTTCCCCCAGCATAGTCAACTAAATGAAAAATAAAAATGATGGCTCAATGGTGGCTCAATGAAACACTATCAGGGGACAGTCAGAGAAGCTGGGAGGCACAAGACAAAGGAGTTTGTTAAAGCAAGGGGGAATGTGGATATCAAAGTGGAAATAAGTTATTCCAGAAATTCAACAGTATTATAATCTAAAAAGAGGGGAAAAAATCCATCAAAGCAGGAATAATTATCAGAATTGTTTGTCCTCTGTTCTGCTCCTTCCCTCCTTAGCAGTTATCTGTCTTACAGGAAAAAGTGAGCATGAAGGGAGTCAGGTGAAGCATGGCTCAGGGCATGGATGGGGGGACGTACCCAGCCCGAGTGTGACAAGAAACGGTGACAAGGCTTCGGGGTACTGGGGGCTCTGCCAGTCCTGGGGGCCAGGCTCCCCCAGGGGCACCACAGCTGTGGGAGCTGCAACTTTCTGTCCTCAACACCCACTTTGAATGCCAGCTGTGATCCTAATAGCTGACTGGGGAGATGGCTGCCATTCTCACAGCTGGCTCTTTCAAAGAAGAGAAGAAGAGCTTGGGTATCGGGAGAGAAAGGTACAAAAGGGATTGGTGGCAGGAGCTGAGGAATATGATGCACAAAATGGTGCAGGTTGGATCAAGAGTGCTGAATGGAAAAGGTGAGGCTGGAAGGGGGAGTGTGGGAGGAGGGAGCAGGCGTGAAGACAATTATAATAACCCAGGTAAGACGTGGCTAGAGTGGAGAGAGGTGAAAGGCAGGGCATGGGGATGTGGTGGCCATGTGGAAGGGAGAGATAAATACGAATCAGGGTTTTAGTGGCATTTGCTTATCCATCTATGGGGTGATATACATTTATACTTACAAATATACATGCACATGTCTGTGTATAGGTCTATGTATATATAAACACAAACGCACACCTTTTCAACAGTGATTGCATCTATCATTCTTAACACTGATTCAGAGGAAGTGTACTATGGGAAGATTCCTGGGTCTCCTCCAGGACCTATTCAAGTTTCTCAATCACACAATACTGTTTTAAAGCCCTGACTCTTGGTTCACCACGGGGGCAGGCAGCTCTGAGAGGTGATGGGTTAGGTGTCATTAAGGACAGTGCAAAAGCTCCCTCTGCAAAAAGGGAAAAGAAGCCATGAAAGACATAGGGCAGGTTGCTGTCTGTTGGAGAGATCCTGCTGGAGAGCTCTGAAATCTTGTGGGTGGATCTGCCCTGGAGAGTCTGGAAAGGAGCCTCCAGGAGTCTTCCTGGTCTTAGAACCTCATTTTAAGCAGTGCTGTGGCACAGAAGGCTGGGCCCAGCCTTACCATCCCAGATTCTTTCCCAGGCCTAGGAGAGACAGGTGGCAGCCTGGCCTGGGAGGCTAATTTTCTATTTCTACATGGGAAAATGTATAAAACAGACTAACAATGAGAAGAGGAAAGACACTTTTGAAATCTACCTTGAAGATTACCTCCCCTTTTGAAGTTTTTGTTTATAGTCCTTTCTTGGGAAGAGATTTTCCAGATTCCAGCTTCGTTAGCAACTCTGTACAGCCTTGCACTTCTAACCAGCTTAAGTATGTTAAACATTCACAAATTCATTTTCTTTACTTACATGATTTTTTTTTTTTTTAACTCTTACTTGGGATATTGAACACAAGTTCTGCTCCACCTGAGTGATTTCTTGTAACTCAAGAAGTTGAGAGAACAAATTGCAAATTCAGCTTGTGCTTTACAGACAATTCAATAAATTAATAAGCTTTCCTTGCATTGTAAATGTTCCCAGTCACCCCTTTTCATGACTGGCAAAGTATCACACTATACTCTTAACTCAGAAAGGAAGATATTGCAGAGAAAATTGTAGCCTAAGGAAACACAAACCTAAGACAGTATCTGCCACAGTTGCTATCTCTGTGGGTTTTGGATTTTATTTCTACAAGAGAAATCTCAAACTTATGAGTGTCAAGTCTGCAGCATTATGTTTTGACAGCTGGTGATCAGTAATGTTACAAGACATCAGTCAAAGCTGTCCCTTTTTGACGTGCTAATAGTAAATGGAAGCAGTGTAAACAATTCTAGATTTTTTTAAATGTAGTTTGTAATTAACAAGGGCTTAGAATTTGTTATGCTTGTCTTTTGTTTCCTATCCTTCTGCTAATAGATCAAATACACTGAAATTATAACCAGACCTAGACCAAAAGCCCAGGCAACCTGACTTCAAACAGGAATGAGAGCACTATTTCTAAATTTGCTTCACCTTAAAATTTAACAGCGACAGCTATTTTTCACAGACCTTCATATAGTAATTTGATGTGTTATTAGTTAAGGTCTGTCACTGACAGTTCAGTGATTTCAAGGAGCTCACTTGAAAGAGGATGACGGATGAGAGGTGAAGTTGTTCTGCTAGTCTGAATGGAAGCAGTCTCGGTTATTTCTGTTCTTTTGTGGAAAATGCTTTCTAAATCTTTTTGACAGTGGCTCAGAATGGTACAACAAAATGTTGGAGTGTAAATATGCTTTTTGCTGAATGTCTAGACGTCACATATGAAATTCAGCATTATACTCTGCTTGTCACTAGAGAACTCTTGATTTTCCTGACTCCTTGGTACAGCTGCTAGGTCTCCTCTTCCTACTTGCTTAAAAAATAACAAACAGGGTCATTCTTGAGGCCTCATTACAAAAGAGCAACTTGGAAAGAACTTAGTTCAGTTTTGCAGTGAGAAGATCAAGGCTGCTATCAGTCTTTGTCTCAGGACAAGCTAAGGAAGCTCAGGAAACAGGATGGGGTCTGTTACTGTGGTGGTGGATCATGAAGACAGAAGCAGTCTTAGATGGTGATGTTGTGGTGAGTCTTAGTAGCTAGTCTAGGAGCTATGAGTCTGAGTTCATAGGTATGCAAGCATGGCCAGCAGTAATGTGATGTCCTCCCAAGAGCATTTTAAGTTGCTCTTGGGCAGCGTGAGGTGCTCCTGTGGTGACAAGTGCACACATCACTGGTTAGCTCCTCACGCAGTAAAAATGGGTGCAAACTTATACTGTTTGACATATGGTGCTTGTCAGTGAAGAGCTCTTTAACCGCTGCTTGTGGTTGTTCCTGTCTTGAACTAGCTGTGGTGAGCCCCCTGCAGCAGCAGAGGATGGGAAGAAGAGCAAAGCACATTAGTCTGTTTTGGAGTATCTGTTATCTGTCTCAGGCCCTTAATCCTGTGTCTAGAAATGAGAGGCCCTATAAGACACTTGCTCCAAGAAGGATTTTCAAAAAGGAAGGATTTGTTGTCCCAGAAGCCTTTCTCATGTTTAAAGGTTGCTGTTTAAGAGTTGTAAGTAGAACAAGCCAGTAGGGTGAGGTGGAAGTCACAATGCTATGTGTCTTTGTTCAAACTTATAGTAAAATCTAAATTAAAGTGTTGAGTGTTTCAGATGGGTCTCTTTGAGACAGATTCACTCCTTGTGAAAAAAGGGATAGAGTCCACCAGACCTACTGCTAAGCCTGGAGAGCAGGATCCACCACACAAGTGGCTGGCTTGCATCCTTAAAAACAGTTCAGCTGATTGCTGCTGTAAACAAACATGGAATTGAAATGTGGTGAATTAAGCCCCCTCCCCCTAAGCACCCTTTCTTCAATTTTCCATTATCTCACTACATTACCTCTAACATTTAATCTCTTTATTATAGAGGAAACAGAAAACACATCAGAAAACAACCTCCCCCTGCTCCTTCCTTTCAGAATCTCCGAGGTAAACGGAACAGGGAGAGTTATCTGTGGCAATTAGAGCCAATCATGTGATGGATGGTTAAGATATTTACATTACATCACCTTTTGCTTTTATTGGTTAGTTTTTCTAGTTGCTGCATTGTGAAATAAGCTGCTCAGCTTTGAAGATGAGAGAAACAGATAAATTTATTGATAAAAGACAGAATGCTGCCATTCTAAAATGTTCCCCTTTGTTGGACGGTTTACATGAGGACATCAGCTGCCAGGAAAACAGTCAGGGTCTGCAGCTAACTCATTCATTTGATGGTGCTATTTTAAAGCACAGATCGTGTACGTGAATGCTGCTAACATCACAGATTTTCCATGTTCTGACAGATCTTCCTTCGTCTTACTCTTTGTTTTGCAGCTCCCATTTCTTCTCTTTGAAAGAAACTTTCCAAAGCAATTGCACTGCACTCATTTAGCTCTACAAAACATCTGAGTGATGAATTGCTAAAAACATCAGGATGTTCCTGTTTGGACATTTACTGGAATTGCTTCTAATTTATTATAAATTAACCACTAATTCTCATAGACTTCATTACTTTTCTTTTGTATCAGTTTTTCCTTATAAAATCATAAAGTGAGATCTTGGACTCACTAAAAACAGAGTTTCACCTGAGCGGATTTGGATCTTGCTAAAGCCAGTTGAGATTTTCCACTCGTATGGGTGAAACCACTGTCAACATGGATAAGCTTAGGCTAAGGAGATTCGTAAATCCTATTTGCTATTCAAATCCCACACGTACCTCCAGTGAGTATGAGAAATCTAACTGTGAGAAGAAATGCTAATATTCTTTTTGAAATTTGTTTTGCTTTGCAAGAGGTCCATTTGTTTATGAGCATGCTGATAGCCACGTTCATTGTGTAGGGAACAAAACATGAAGCTGCTTATTTTGAATTTAGGTTCCCAGAAAACACCTGCCCATGTTGCTGGCGTCACCCTAATTGTTCAAGTAGTTGGTCAGCAAAGCACCTCAAGCCACTTCACTCCTTTCAAAATACTCTCTTCTAATTTCAAAAGGGAGTTTCTCCACACATGGTTGAAAGACACTTAGGAGAGTTTTCACAGTTTCAGCCTGTGTTGTGTGAACTCTCATCAGCATGGCAGACCTCACAAGCACAATGGTCAATTAGAAATAAAACAGATTAGGAAATAGAAAGCTTAACAATAGCTCCTGTTGAACATTCATGGACTGTATGCACTTAAAGTAAAGCCATTAAACAATAGATTTCAGTGTTCTAGAAAGTGTAGGCAGCATGTGTTGAAATGGAGAAATACCAAAATTTTAATGTATCCTAGGTCTTTCACAGTTTTGCTTCCTTCCACTGAGTTCTCTTTTTATCTTTGCTCATTCTGTACACAAAAAATTGTGTAAGTGTACTGACAGCCAATTTCTTTTGCTCTTACTGCAGGTGGTTTACAAGCCCAACTACTGTAAATGCTTTTTATAGTGCATCTACCAACCAGATCAGTGAGTATCTGACTTCTGAGCCTTGTTATAAAGTGCCTGTTTGGGAAATGTATGTATCAAGCTGCAGATAATATTGGTACAGTTTGTGTGTTTGTGATTGAAAAGTCAAAAGCTTAAGCCTGGTGATTCAGCTGTGAGACATCTTAAGTGAGAGAATACTTCTGAAAAAGCAAGGGCTCCTACAAATTTGAATTATTCTTGCTTAATGGGTTACCCTTTGTCAGCTGAGTTGCAGTGACCAGTTGTGTGTGTACTCTGTCCATTGCAAATGTTAGCTTAAATCACTTTTATTAAAGCTTAATATTTCTGTCTTACATGTAGTAAAAACATACGTACACATACCTCCATAAATATACAGTAACTCTCTAAGTGATAGCAACTCTGTCCTATAGTATTAATAAATATGTACCAATAAACATGACTAAAAGGAGTCTGTGATATAGACCAGAAAACTTCAGAAGTGGTGTCCAGCGGATTTTTTCAATACCTTCAAGGACAAGGAGTGGTATCTGTAGTTAACTTACAATTCTTACTTGTGTAGTCCGATGACATTGTCTTGTATGTACATCACAACTTGTTTTACACTAATTTTAGTTAGTGGTTATTTTTAGAGACCATAAATCCCGGTTTGGAAGCACATGAGGTAAAAGAGCTGAGTTTTCCAGAGAGAAGGGAGAGAAAGGATAGAGCTTAAAGAGAGCCTCAGTTTTTCATTGAGTGGCCAGCCCAGGACAACCTATGACAGGTTTTCAGAGTTTGGATGTTTGTTCCCACTTGCTTTAATGGACTTTGCATACAAAATTTCTGCCTGGTTTAAAAGTGTGTATCGGTATTTCTGTGGATAAAGGTGTTATCTTTACCCTGACAATTCTCTTTGCTTTTATTAGCTTTACAAGTTACATCAGCCATTCTCATTCTGTGCCGTCAGAGTCTGAAAGGTAGACCTGTTATCACCTCTATGGTCTCAGTCCCTGAGGACAGGTGTGTCAAAAATCACTGAGTGACTCCCCCTTTTTCTCCCAATCTATTTTGGTCATACAGAAAAGCAGTTTTTGAAAGTCACAAAATGAATATATCTCACTGAAGGGGTTACAGCAGAGGACTGGCAATTCCAGTCTGCTGGTATCTGCTCCTACTGATTTCTGTAAACAATTTTTGCCTTCAAACTACTCACTTAAATTCTTTTATGTCTAAGTAAGCTCATTTGTAAAATGAGTATGACAATTAAGCAGTTCTTTTGATTAAAATTAGTTCTAGGCCTAGACCTCTCTACCTTTAATTAGAGGGCTGCCATCATAAAGCAGCCACATTTTTGTCGATCATCTAAGGGAGCACTTGAGGCAGACATCCCTGTGCTGATCACAGCTCCGAGGTACGTGTGAAGCATGACAGATGCTTCTCCTGCTGAACTAAGCACCGGCCACCACTGCTGCTTCAGATTTATTGTGTGAACGGAGGGGAAGCTCGGTCAGCGCGAAATGAGAACCGTTGCTGTTATGTCTTCTTCAATGTTGGACCCTTTCAAGTTTCAGCAGGGCTCAGCTCTCTCACCCTCTCTGCCATGGCACTTTAGAGAAACCTGTAACCAAAGACTGGAGTCACTGAAGCTAAATTTCACACTCGCTGTATCTAACGGTGTCACGAAGCAGAGAGCTGTCAAACATAACCAATCAGTCATGGGGTGTAGCGGCAATTGCATTTTTTGTCATAACAGCTGACCTTCTTGTGCTGATGGCACCTGACCTTGAAGTTTGGATAATGCAGTCCTTTTAGGGCTGTTCTTAAGAGGAAAAGGATTTTGGTGAAGAAAACCATCTCCTACCTGGGAGAGAGAGCTGTACAAATGTAATCATAGAATGGTTTGGCTTGGAAGGGACCTTAAAGGTCATCTAGTTCCAACCCCCTGGCCATGCCCTAAAAATGATGTGCAATAGGATGGAAGACTCAGAGAAAAGCACTCTACAGTCTTCCACTGCTGGCTGGTGTGATTTGCAGGGGAAGAGGGCCCGTGAGATGCTTAGGCCTGAAGTTGCTGATAAATATTTGTCACATCATGTCTGAATTCACATTAAAGCTGCTGGGAAAGAACTGCAGTGTGGGAGACCGAGATTGCGAACCCAGGCAAACTCGTATTGTGTGATCTATCTCCTGGGCAAATCTCACACCCAGCAGTTATTACCTTATTGCTTAGCAGCTATGTTTTCAGTGATAAACCATAGAAAGTTCTGTAGGGGCTAGTAATATCTACAAAAACTGTCGTCTTTTTAAAGGCCCAGTTAAAAAAACAGAAAAGAAGTTCTACAAAAGAGAGTTTTTTGAGAATAAGAAATAAGTATGAACTCTAGCAAGTTAAATGTAAGCTATATAAAGCAAGCCCACAAACTATATATAGCAAATATATAGCAAGCCTACAAGCCTTTGAGGACCCACTTTCTAAGAGCATAAGAACTAATAATAAAACCTTTTTTCAAATACACTGAAAGAGGTGAGTCTCCCAGGCATAAAAATAATATAATTCTTTGCATTGGAAGAGTTTCGGAAGCTTATCCTGGAGCTTTTTCTTATGGGAGGTAAGTCCCAGGAGGTGTCACAAATTTAGCGTCAATAGCAGATACTTTAGAAGACATTCACAAAATGGACTGTGACAAATACAAGGGCCAGATAATATTCTTTCAGGTATTTCAAAGGAACTGAGACAAGAAATTGCCAAACAACCAGTTTTGATGTATAACTTATCACTTATAATGACCTTAGCACAGGAAGAATAGGTGTGGCAAATGTCAAATCATTTTTTTCAAAAGAGAATCCAGAGAGATCTGCATAAAAAGTCATTCTAGCCCCTATATGAAGGAAACCGGTCAAGACCACAACATGAATGAATAAGACAGAATGAATAAGCATGTGATATAATGGGGAAGAGTCAACGTGGCTTGGTTTTCGCTTTTCTTTTAGAAAAATAGTCATGCTTTCTTAGTCAATTAGAGTTTTTTGAAATTTGGAAAGGAAGTAAGTATGCTTGATATATACTACATTTATTTCCATAGAACACTTTTGTTGAGGTTATTCCCCAATGCTATTAACTGGAAATTGTCATGGGACAAGGAGAAAGGTCCTTTCATAAATTAATGACTGATTAGAGATAAGAAAAGGAGGTAGGAACAAATTTCTTGTTTTCAAAATAGTTGGAAGAATGCATTATGAGGATCTGTGCTGGTCATCGTATTAGCAAATAATCTGAAAAAGAGGGTGTTCTGTTCTGAACAAAAGAACAGACAGGTATAAGCTCAGTCCAGGAAGACAGGTCCCTCTGCTACTGATTGCTGGAAGGTAGAAAGATATACTAGTAGAAGAATTACCAGTAATGCGAATTTTAAAATACAGAATAGAAATTGTTTCTGGAAAGCAGCTTCTATATTAACTGGAAAATAATTGGTTTCAAAGTTGATTCTAAAAATTAAGTCTGTTCAGTTTGACAATGGAAATGTACTGTGTGATGTTATCAGCATAATCATAGCAACTCCTGTGAAAGTAGAAACCAGATGATTTAGAAAATTTAATAATTTTCTATTTTGGGACAGTACAGCAAAACTTGCATATGCAGTAGACTGTAAAAGATTTTGCTGCACTTTAGTGCAAACATCCTTATGTTTGCTATTGCTTCATTTAATTTTCATTACTAAACTATTGATAATTTGAATGGCCAGCAACTCTGTTAATATCTCCAAACAAGGAATAAGCAGATGTATCAAGGTAAGATGTGCTGCAAAGAGCAGAGTAAAAAAATATAGTACATATGATTTATTGTATTACACAAGTTTAGTTCTGGTGTTCTCTTTACATTAGTTCTATTTCTTTCTTTCTTCTTTTTCCATAATCCAAAGTGTCTTAGATTAACAACCATGCAAATATGTGCTGAAAGTAGATACAAGTGATCAAAGTATGCTAACATACTTCTGTTGAAGGAAAGGTTTTATTTCATTACAGCACTACAATATTGGCCCTTGAATATGTTAAGGTTAGAAGGGAACTGCTCATTAGACATTTGGTGTATTTGATTTTCTTTCCAAGTGTAGATATGTATGGCTCTAGAGTATATCAAAAAAGTAATGTTTGTGGGTTGTGAACAGTAATGAAAGGGAGATTTACAGTGAACTGAGGCAAATATAAGCAACACACTCATGAGGTATAAGCTTGAATAGACGTATTGGATAATTAGCTACTGTTGATATTATCTCTCTAAGTTTATACCCACACTCCTTCTAAGTCATTTGTGCTTGTACTGCAGTTCTCTAGTGAAAGTCAAGAGGCCTCTTTAGAGAGCGGCTTCATTACATGTTACAGGAAAAAGATATAATCTAAAACAGAATTTTAAAATTACGTTCGAATTAGCATCCATAGAGAAAACCACAGATGAGAGCTCATATTAAGCAATAAGTATCATCTTTCTAGAAAGCGGCATGCAGATATCGATGCTGGCAGCTTGCTGATGCTGTGAGTTGTGGAGGGAGAACTCTTGTCTTGCCAGGAGCCAGGGAAGTGCTGGCAAACAGCAAACGGTGCTGTGGCTGGGGAAGAATGAGGGGACGGTGCATAGGGGCACTTTCTCTTCCCTTAAGAACTGGAATAATTGGAAGGTTATTAATGAAGTAGTTTCAAGTGCACCATTAGTTTCCAGGAGGTAAATGAACGTAACAGATTTGGACTGAACACTTTCTGAGCCCTGTTATTAAGTAAGCTTTAAGTGGTCTTAAGTGAGCCCTCATTTTTAATTTTTCCCTATATACCGATGACCAGTGTTCTCTTTTATTTAATTACGGTCACAGGTGAGATGATGCATGATCCTTACATCCATTCTTTCTTTCTTCTTCCTAAAATTCTTATCTGTAAGTGTATAAAATAGGGGAACTTTTTCACTGTTATTTTCTTCTTTTTTTTTTCTTTTTTTTTTTTAGATCGGTTTTCTGGAGAATATGGGGAGGTTTTTCCTTTAGAAAACAAAAATTAAAGT
>NW_015091257.1:15985696-16009040 GCF_001431845.1 Calidris pugnax
TTTTTTTTTTTTTCTTTTTTTTTTTTTTTTCTTTTTCTGGAGAATATGGTGAGTTTTTTCCTTTAGAAAACAAAGATTAAAGTTCCTTGTAAAAACAGGTGTTCTCACAGGTTTCCTAGTCCCTTAGCACACAATATTCCTTGGCCTCTCACCAAACCATCTCAGGTTTCTCCTCAAATTGCTCCACTGATGTTAGGAAATACTGGATTCTCTCTTTTTCATGAGCAGCAAAGAGTCTCTTGACAGGGGAAGCAGAAACTGAGCCAAGAATTGAACCAGAGGCTACCGAGTCCTCTGCTTTAGGATCATCACTTCTCTTTATCTGTTAATGAATTTATTCACTGCTTCTTGGAGAGTTAAGCTTTGTATTCATGTGTAGCACGAAATAGTCACTGTGCCTCACTCAATTTGTATTTTCCATCCTTACACAATTTATGTTTTCTATCCTCTTCGTCCACAAGATAAGATTCGAAATTAAGTGCAGGATTCAGGTTCATGTTATAACAAAGAATTTGATCCTAATCACCTACATATAGGTGCCCAAAGCTGTCTGGGATGTTCTGCAGCATCCTATATGTTTCCTCATGTCTGGTCTATCTTAGAAAACTTGCAGAAGACCTTTGCCCATCGAGACTGACAGTTAAAGCCCAAGCATGACATGCAAAGTCATCTCAAAAGGCATTGGGAAATGATTCAGTTGTACAAACAGAAGTCTGTGGAGCCATTTTTAACAAATGTATCCTTCCCTTTGTGCTGTTTTCAGATTACTAACCAATACCCTAGTTGTCTTCATGCTTAATTGTTCCTGTAAATTCAATATCTTTTGTTTACTGACCAGCAGTTAGTCTCCTGCTTATATCTTATCCCTTTAAAAATCTCCATCTGAAATTATTCAGTGGCACTTGAAAAACGAGTTACAACTTTTAAAGACATCTGAGAATTGCCAGTACAACCATTGGCAGAGTACCCTGTATATCACACAATTTAGCTCAGCTGTCTCACATATCTACGACTTACAGACTGGATTCACTAGCCTGTCAGAAGTTGCTTTAAACAAATCAACTAATAATTAGAAATTTTAAATGCACTGACTTGGAATAAGGCTTTACTAGATCTTGTCTTGCTCAGTTAAAAATATCATGCAATATAACTGCGCAGGGAAATTGAGCTATAGAATTTGAATTCATATTTAGATTTGAACTCCAAATTTCCTCATGATTTGGTGAGCCATCTTATGTGGGTTTAGTTTTCTTAGTCTGCATCATTTCAGTGTACTATCAGATGAAATGTGATTGCTTGTGTCTCCTCAAGGAATTAACAATATTGCACTGAGTCTCAGCATGTTCATCTGCAAAATGTGTGTAATAATACCATAAAGGTATTAGCTGGTAAACGGATTCGTCAATGGCAGTAAAGGCCCTGTACAAGTAGAGAAAAAAAACGACAAACCTGTTTCAAATTTGAAATGCATTCTAACAAGCTTTATAGCACCTTGCTGTGGAGAGAGGCTGAAAATTGATATAATGGATAAAAGAATCTAGAAGCCTTCAATTAAGCTAAAAGTAGTCCTATGCAGGTAAAGTGCTGTCAGAACTTCAACATCAGCATAAATTTAGAGTGAAATATTTGAAGTAAGCCAGATATACTCCACTGCTTTAAATGCCCCTGTGTTCCAAGACAGTAAGTTGAGTAAAGTGAGTTCAGCAAAGAGTCACTGTTCAAGGGTCCAGACACAGGGTTTAGAAAGGTTTAGGAAAAACCTTAGGAAACCTCCTAGGTTTAGGAAAACCTACCTGGACATGAATCTGTCAGGAGATGTGAAGGGCACCCAGAAACATTTCTGCCAGTGTAACAGCAGCAGATGGAAGTGTAGGGAAAATGTGGGCCAAAGCTGAATGGGGACAGGGAACTTGGTGACAAACAACATGGAAAAAAGCCGAGGTACTCAATGCCTTCATTGCCTCAGTCCTTACTGGTAAGGCTTTCAGGAATCCCAGGCCCTTGAGACCAGAAGGGAAGTCTGGAGCAAGGAGACTTGCCCTCAGTGGAGGAGGAGGTTAGGGAATATCTAAACAGACTGAGCAGACACAAGTCCGTGGGCTCTGACAGGGTGCACGTATGAGTGCTGCAGAAGCTGGTTGATGTCATTGTCAGGCCACTCTTGATTATCTTGGAAAGGTTGTGGTGACTGGGGGAGGTTCCTGAGGACTGGAAGAAAGCAAATGTCACTCCTATGTTCAAGAAGGAAGATTCAAGGAACTTGAACAAGAAGCCTTACATCAGTCCCTGTGTACATGATAGAGCTGGTCAGCCTTACATCAGTCCCTGTGTACATGATAGAGTAAATCCTGGAAGCAGTTTCCTTGATCAGCCTTCTGTGACAAGATGACTAGCTTGGTGGATGAGGGGAGAGCAGTGAATGTGATTCATCTTGATTTTAGCAAGACTTTCAGCACTGTCTTCCATAACATTCTCAAATACAAACTGCCAGACAAGTGGAAAGTCATGTGGACTGAAAGTTGGTTGAACTTAAGGGGCTGTGGGCTGCTGGACTTAAGGGGCTGTGATCAGAACTGCTCATCTTGAAGTGTTGTGGTCAGTGGCACTAAGTCCATTTGGAGGATGATGTAGCCTGGCTGTCCCACCTTGACACCTGTAAGATGCATGGATGGAGGATATCCGTGATGTTCTGTGACAGCTTGAACTCAGCTGCCCACAGACCTCCAGTGCTCCTGTGGCTTGTGACAGCAGTGCCTATCTCTGAATGATGCTGCGATCCTATGATGACATTGCCTCAAAAGTAGGTAGGCTGTAAGACAGTAGGCAAAGTAGATTCTGCAAGTCCTACGTACGGCAGATAGGTTTGTGTGGGGTCTGTAATAAGACAACACAGTTTTCTTTCTGTGCAGTGTTGGTGAGTAATGGCCTTGAGTGTAGGCTCCGAGCCTGCACTAACAATAAATTGTACAGAGAGGCTTTCAGCCCATATCCCTCTTCTGGGGCTGTGTAGAGGGAGAAAGCATGAAAAGATGCACTACAGGCTATTTTTAGGCTAAATTTATGGTGAAGAGTTAGCTAAAAGTACCTTCTCAGTGCCTGTATCTATTGCTTAAGACGTGAAACTCTCTGAAGTCTGGCTGACTTACTCCCTCAGATCAGTGCTTTGCTTGCTTGAACTCCAGTGGCATATAAATAATCTCATTAGTATTTATTGCTTCTACAGCCTACTATGAGCTCTCTGAGTTTTGTTATGAATTCTTTTACGTACAATATGCCAAGCAAGCAAGAAACAGACTTCACTAGGGAATTGCCTAAATTGAGGGATTTAAAACAACACAAAATAAGAAACTGTCAGGTGATCTATCTCCTGTTATAATTTCAAGGAGATTCTAGGTGTAGGACATTGTTATCCTTATTGTCTCCAAGGATGATCTAGTTGATGTTTGCCTGAGGCAACACCGAGAAATGCCTTGTGTTGCTAACTCCGAATCTGTTCCTTGTAGTGTTGCAATAGTGGACAATCACCCTCCCTCATTTAGTGCTACTAAACTCTGGAGAACAGGACTCCTTTGTTTTACTAGCTGCCAAAGAATCACTTTCAAAACTAGGTAATATTTTTTCTTATAAAAGAAAAAAAAATCCTATTGTGGGTAACACATTCCAGTTCCTTGAGTTTTTCTTAAGTGTATATTGCATTCTGGTGGCTTCTGACTTTGCTTTGGAACTTCCTAAACTTCCTTTAGTGCAATCAAACTCCAAAGCTGTTTCACACAGCTGCCCAGAAGCTAAAACCACTTCTTCAACAAATTCTATGCTCAGGCATGTCTTACCTAAAATGGATCCTGACTTTGAGTAAAATAATTATAAACCTGTTGTATGGATTCAGGATTGGAGCTTCTTCCAGTTCACACACATCACTTGTTCAGTGAAAACTTTATCTAATGGCTTAACTCGCATCTGATGGTGTTTCAGCAATGTCCTATGAAGACACCTTTAGATTATATTTCTTAGATGCGTAAGCCTGAGAGAAGGTTTGCAACTAGTGTACTGTAAATAATGTATATTACCTCTATCTGGTACACAGACAAGTGAAAATTCACTACACAAGTCTATACCTGGACAAAAGAGTTGTAGCTGCTTACAAGATCTTGATAGCCTCTCGGTGTGGTGACAGGCACAAAGGATTGTGTGATCCCTAAACGTGATTTGTGGGGTGACTATGCTACCTTGGTTCATACCATCTTCAGTATGAACTCTCATCTGCTGTTAGGGGAAGAGAATCATTCAGAGTTAATGGAGTCTATTGAATCCTTCCTTAAATGGTCTCTTTGGCATGTCCAAAAAACATTTCCTGAGGTTCAATAGTTGGAAGTAAACAAGCAATGTAGCTCAGACTACATTTCCAGCTCTTAACTGTTTACTAACAAGCAATCTTGATCGGGTTGCGTGAGTGTACCATTGTTGTGAGGTGTTTTAAAAACATATATAGTAAATATATACACTTCTGTGTGTGCTGGGAGGCAAAGAGAGATCAGGAAAACTTTGTCCTTGACATTGGTACAATTGTGTTTTGTAGCACTGGAAAAGTAAATGATAACATGCTTGAAGCAACAAAACAGCATCTAGAGAAGCAAGAGAAAATATCACTCAGATAATAAGTTTGAAAAACACATTTTTTATAAGTTAATTGCAAATAGGTGGTCAAGGCAGCCAGGGAGGACCGGCAGAAAAAAGCAGACGGGCATGTCAGGAGGACCTACTATTTGCCACATGAGAGATCAGGAAAACTTTTTCCTTGACATTGGTACAATTGTGTTTTGTAGCACTGGAAAAGTAAATGATAACATGCTTGAAGCAACAAAACAGCATCTAGAGAAGCAAGAGAAAATATCACTCAGATAATAAGTTTGAAAAACACATTTTTTATAAGTTAATTGCAAATAGGTGGTCAAGGCAGCCAGGGAGGACCGGCAGAAAAAAGCAGACGGGCATGTCAGGAGGACCTACTATTTGCCACATCACTTGATATGATTTTGACAGCATTTTATGTGTAAAGACTTTGTATGGGACAAAAATCTTGCCTGACAATTTATGTCAGATGAGATAAATCCATGCGCTATTTATCAACCAAAAATTGGAACAGAGTCAGAATCAAGTGAATGTGGCTTTTGTTTTGATTTGAGTGGTCAAGTGATGTCTTAGAAAGAGGCCCATAAGCTGAAGCAAATATTCCTGGGAAAGCAAGTGGATCACCCATGGAAACTGGTGCCTCATTGACAAGGTGATGTCCATGTGAGGTAAACTTCAAAGCAGGTGTACGCCCATGCTTTATAGATGGAAATTCCTGACACGAGATATCAAATTCCACATTTGAGCCCACTTTTCACCAGCATTTGAGAACTTTGACCATAGTTGTCTGGTTTATTTAACAGTTCTTTGGGCCGTTAAACTGTTACCATGTTTAGCTTCAGTGCCTTCAGAATCAGGGCACTGAAATGTCGTCCAGAAATTAGAAATAGACCTATTACTTTGAATTTAAGGAATAATTTTTGTTCCTGTGTGCAACATTAACAGATCATTACTCACTAGAGTGATGTCTCCACTGACAGGTTTATGGCAACTAGTTAGTCTACCGGAAGCAGACAGGTAATTCCTGTAGCTAGACTGACTCTACAGCCTTAATAGTCCATAGCTCTCCTTTACCAAAAATGAATAAGTATGTTCATTTACCTTTGATTTTCATAGAGTATATAGAATTAAGCTTGTATTTTATCACTTCCACGTGTCTCTTGCTGCACTGAAGCCTCACTACGCTAACAATTTCCTACTTCTTGTTGCATTTTGCCTACATATTCTCTGTTGACCTGTCAACATTTGAGTGCAATCCAATAGTTTTCTCTTTTTCACAGGAAATATTGGGTGTTTATTCACAGGAACACATGCATTTACACACACAGATATGCATGTAGCCATAGAAGAAAATAAGGTTCTAGCAGTGCAGCATCTCATTGCCCTTGTGGTCCTGAAGGGGTGAGGATCTCTTCTTCTCAAAGATCCTCTCTACAGCATTCTGAAACTACCACCTGAGGGAAAGCTTCTCTAGCAAAATCCTTGGGCCTTGTGACTTGGTCCTTAACTGCATTGAGCTAAGGACCTCTCTGTTTTTTGCTGTTGCAGGATTCCCAGCAGGAGAACTGCAAAAGCCTTTCTTTTGGGGAACAGAGTATCCTAGGTAAGTTCTGCACCAGGGAACTTCTTACACCCAGAAATGAGGAACAATTGGGAAAGGTACTGGAAATACATATAGACAGAGAAGAGGGCATGGAGAAGAAGGCTACACTGCTGAAGAAGACCAACAGGCAGTGCACAGGAATACTGTGTTGTCCTTTGGTAGGGAAGTCTTGGCCTCTGTGTTGTGTGTTTTTCCCTGCTGCATCCTGCTTTTACTGTTGAAAAACCAGACTTTGAAAACTGCTGCTTTGTGAGATAACTTTTCTTACCCTTGAGAGCTGTATGTGTTGCTGTTGTCTCAAACTGATGACTGATTTCTCACAGGAATAGCTAATTAAGTGCAGCTGAGTGGAAGTGTTTCAATGCTATAGCATGCAGATGCCGCAGTGTGCACATGGCAGGTATTAAAACGAATTGTAAATCAGGTAACCTACGCTTCCTGAATAGAAGTGAATACCCTGAGAAGCCATTTATTATCAGTTTATAGTTCACTTTCTGCTAATATCTAAGATTAACAGTGGGCCTTCAGCTGTGCTTGTTGAGGTGTGTGAGAATATCTCCACGTGCGTAAGGGATTGCTCATGTGCTACTCTGGCTGAGGAAGAATAATTATAGGTCACATATATTTAATTTTGAAAAATCACTGCTTTTGTGCAGTTCAATAACTTTCTATTTTAGGCCAGGATAAGATCATGAAAAGTTTCTGACAGAAGTTTCTGAAAGTTATTTTGCACTTATATAAAGCCAGTCACTGGCGTAACGTATCCTTAATAAATCTTTGTTAAAAAAAAAGTCAAAATTTTAAAACATTTTGGGTTTGCCATCTTCCATTCTGGATGTGTCCTTGTAAACAGAAAATTTGCCAATATACGCAGAGACACATTCAATTTAAGAACAAATGAATTTGCATTCAAAGAGAATTCTTATGAGCCAGGTGACTTTCTCAGTGGTAACTGGGGATAGAAGAAAGTCCTTTCTTGTTAAGGTGAACTTATTTTCTGCTGTGGATATTGCAGACCTATTTCCAGCTTTGCTTTCTGAAGAGATTTCTCTGTACCCTGACCTTCTGCTGTAGCTGTAAAATTGTGGTTCTTTCAAAGAATTATACTTTGCTCATTTCTCTTCTTGAAAGGTTACCTGAGCTTAAATTGGTTTTGCTTGAGTACGTATCAAAATTAAATTTAGTAAACAAATGTAGCTGTTTTATATCAGACAACAGATTGCTTTTGTCCTTGAAATATTCTGGATCTGTTAGCTGTCTCCTTAGAAGAAACAGAAGAAACATGGCACTGGAACAGAAAAATCATCAAAAAGTCATCAGCACTTGCTGGAAATCTGATTTAGCAAATATTTAACATTTAGTGGTGCTTTAATGTCCGGTTCCAGCATAACCACTATACAACAGCTGCATCTATTTGCATAAAGGGAAGCTAAGTTATCACTTTACATCTCAGTACATGAAATAGAATACCATACAAATGCCATCTTTCATAGTTACGAGTATTCAATGCCAGATGTATTGAAATAGAGACTTCAAACTACCTGAGTCGATAGCCTCCTTTCAGCCCTTGGAACCTCCCCAGTCCCAGAAACTTCCCCTCTAAAATGGTACCTGCTAGGCTGCACCTAGTCTTCCCTGTCTGTGTCTAACCATGGCCCAGAAGTGAGGAGTATGAACACAGCTGGGAGCATTTCTGGCAAAGATGTTGTTGAACTGGACAAAACGCTGCAGGGGATTCACAGAAGTAAAAGCCAAAATTCACCCCAAACTTCATGCCATCTTTTGAAGCTGGGGAAAGCCCCAGGAGCTCCAAGGCACCAGCCTGTTCTTTACCCCTACCACCTGTGATGGCCAAGAATCTTAGAGGAAAAATAAGATGTATTTAGTAATAGTGCTTATGGGTTCTTCTTGACTTCTTTACATGTTTCGTGCCATTCTTTTTATACTTCTCCAGCTGCAAAAGATCCTGTGTAACCACTTTACTTCAGATGTGGAAAACAAGTCTAACATAGTACATTTAGTATGGATAATTATCACTGTGTGCTACACAAGATTACAAATTTGTCACACAAAAGGATGATATTTTCATTGCTGAAATGTATAATTTTAACCAGCATTTTAAGTGAAGTTTTGCAATAATACTTGGGGGGGGGGGAACAGAAAAAAAAAACAGTAGCGAAGATTTTATCACATGCAAATTACCTTTCAGGAAAGAAAAAAACAAGTGAAGAATTATCATGGGAGCAGGGGGAATTAAATCATATAATACTTTTTGGGCATGACTGAGATGAGCAATTAGTGTGCTATGGATCATTAGGTCCAGTAATAACAACTTACTTCAAAACCCTCTGCATTTCTCCTATTTCAATACAATGTGTTAGAAATACTATAAGCTATTTCAAAGTATGGTATCTCAACAACTGAAATAATTAAAATATTGAAGAACAACTTAACAGATGAAAGATCCATTTAGTAGATCATTTTCCCCCTGCAATAACCACTGCATCTGATACAAAAAAACCCCTTAACCTTTCCTTCTTTCAACTTTATTTTTCCCAGATGCATGTTTATTTGGATATAATGAGGAAAACATAATTAATTGTCAATCAGGAATACAAAATATTTCTTTCTATTCTGTTTCTCCAGTGCATTACACCTGACTGTAGATCATGTCCTATTCTGTGCAGGTGCAAGGAAATTGCATGATCTCTCTTTTTAAAATGGAAAGGAGGTCTATTTAATGCTTACAAACTAGAGTCAGTCATTTGCGAGTCTGTGTGTTGCATGCCAGAAAAGAATGATTTGAGCTGGCATTATCAGTCTTTGATCTTTTTTTTCCATGATGCTGCTAAGAGAATAATTTCACCTATGACTTTGTCCTGTTCTCAGTTAGAATATACACAGTGCAGTCAGCTGAAGGTGACATTTAGGAGCTCATATGATGTTAATAAGGGTTTTGGTTAGAAGAGTGAACCATCACAATGCTGTTTAAGATTTTATAGTATAGGTTGGTTTTAAACAAGTAAGAGTTTAACATTCAGACTTTCAGCAACTTTAAGTCAAAATTGTGCAGGTATGATTTTTAGACCCATTCCTCCCTCTTCCATTTAAATAAAGAATGATCTTTCCTGAGGTAGAAGTCTGTTTGATTCCTCTCTCCTTTGATGTTCATAACTGTGAACATTGCTTCTTTGTGTTGCAGGTCATTAAGCTATGGTGCCATAGGAGTAATTGTTGGCCACGAGTTTACTCATGGGTTTGACAGCAATGGTAAGTATTTGTCCATATGTCAATAACTTCCTTTTTTTTAATCAGTTGGCAGATTCGAAAGCGAACTCATATATGCCTTAACTTTTTTATTGTTTTTGTTTTTAACAATGCTGAATTGTGTGAAAAAAGCCGACAAAGTTGTGGTTTTTTATGTATTTACATACAATCTTGCTTGCCTGAAACAGATTTTGTTTGGTAACAAATACTACAAGTTTGACACTTTCTGTTTATTTTGAATGGAAACTAAATCAAAAACAGATACAGAAAATCCTGGTTGGGGGAGTGGAAAGCCCAAAGGGATAATTTCTGATTGATAAAAGTGACTTCCCAGAAAATGTTTCATTTAAATTTTGACTTTTTTCAATAGACAATTATTTACAAATACTAAAATACAACACTGGAACAGAAGTGGAACAAAAAACGTACTGCAAAATATTTAAAAAAAAGAAAAAAGAAAAAAAAAGAAAAAAGAAAAAAGAAAAAAGAAAAAAGAAAAAAGAAAAAAGAAAAAAGAAAAAAGAAAAAAGAAAAAAGAAAAAAGAAAAAAGAAAAAAGAAAAAAGAAAAAAGAAAAAAGAAAAAAGAAAAAAGAAAAAAGAAAAAAGAAAAAAGAAAAAAGAAAAGAGAAAGAAGAAATGGTCTGAAAATGTCAAACCGACTGTCCTGAAAAACTGGGTGGAGTGGGGCATTGCCACCATCTAACTTCGGCTATCTCAGTAAAGTGCTTTTTAAAATTGGGCTCCCAAGGGGCAGGCAGGGAGAGAGAGAAACACGAATCTGCTACTCCAGGGAGCAATTTTGAGTGTCTGACTGACATCCCGCTCTGACTCACTGTCTAGAGAAAACTCTTTCCACCGAAAATATGGGGAGTTTAGGGAAAATCAGGCTTCTAGCTTGCTGCCTCACTAAAGTTAGGTTGCTTATGTTGTGTTATTTTGAATACCTTTAAAAAAAAAAAAAAGGAAAACCTTGTATCCTGTTGGTGCTGCTCCGCAACATTTTGCATATGCAAACACTCCTGAGTGGTGAAATGTTTCTTCACAAATTCCTATATGCCCTACCACTTCCATATCATACAGGTTATGGTATAGGAAGTGCATCCACGCATTTGAGTGGATAGTTTGATTTGATAAACTTGGCTTCTGGAACTGACCTTCATTTGAACATAGCATGGTTAAGAGACCCTGCTACAGAGAATATTACAGCATGTGAGTACTGGCTGATTTTTCTGTTCTGCAGTGTGATGTGTAGGGCCTGGACTTAGTTTTCAGTTCTGACCCAATGTTCCTAAAAGTCTGGCAGTCAGGTCCTATATAGTTTTTTTGCTGGAGAAATGTGGACAAGTTAAGACTTTTTTTTCAGAGCAGGTTTAGCTGCCCATATAGATGCAACCATGCTCTGTGATTCCATTCTTCGTTATGATTGAGGGAAAGAGATGGTTTATTTCTTTATTTTTATCCTGTATGTTGTCTTGCTCAAGAAGATAAAATCCCTAAAGATTTAGTTATTTCTATTTCCTCTATTCAGAGGCTGAATCTTCTACAAGCCACTGCTGTAACCATCAGGCTGGGGAATGGGTTGTATGCATTCTCTTTTCTTCCATGAATAGGAATGGTTTGCTTCAAGCCAAAAAATGGAAACTTCAGAAGTTTCCATAAAACAGAATTTTTTTTTTTTGTGTGAAACATATAATTAATTAATAGTAAATTAGTTATCATCAAGTTTGCAGAACCAAAGACATATGGGCTGAGGATGAAAAATACTCACAATTATACTTACAAGAAAGCTCATATGCCTTTCACGCTATGTAATTATAAAATGTACTATTGAACTCATTAGTCATTACTATTTTTTTTCTGAAAATGGAAAACATGACAATAAATAGAATGCCAGCTTTTTGTAACTGACTTGAGTGGGGTCAAGATTTTCTCACTGATCTTATCCATTTTGTACACACACTTGCATGAGTACATTCACCTTTCATTTCTGTGCTGGTGATAGATTCCAAGACTAGAAAAGCATAGGTTTTTCTCTTCCAGAAACATTTGTTTTCTTTCTTTCTTTCTTTTTTAAGGTCGAAAATATGATAAAAATGGAAATTTAGATCCTTGGTGGACAACTGAATCTGAAGAAAAATTTAAAGAGAAAACAAAATGCATGATCAATCAATACAGCAATTACTACTGGAAGAAAGCTGGCCTACATGTATGTAAAACAACAGTGATTGAAAGCAGTGGTGCATTAGTTTGGGGAGAGGTTTAAAGTTTTCTTTTTATAAATTCCAACATATTGGGTCATTAAGCTACCAACTTCATTTCTCACAACAAATCATTTTTTGAAGTGAATAATTGTGATAAAAATTGTCTGTCAGATTTGATTAGTCCAGTCAAATACCACTACCCACACTCTGGTGACAGGGTTAAACCACTTCTGCCTATCACATCGTATTGGAATTGGAGAAAGAGGATGAAGCCACTCAGCAGGGCTGGTCTAATTACTGTGAGCATGTTAAATGTCTTCTGAAGATGAGGTCTGTAATGAAAACTGAGCAGCCACTCTTTTTAAAAAGAAGAATATAATAGCACATTTTATAGATTCCTTTAGCAATTCAGCCTGTTATTTATTACAGCTATAAAATGGATGCATAAGCCCTACTTTATTCCACATTCAACTCTTGCTATTTCTTCCATGTGTGCACACAGACCCAATTTGTATCTCAAATGAAGGGAGCAGGATAGCAGTAGCTCATAGAAAAGTACTGAGGAAGAAAGTGTGAGGAAATGCTTTCTGTTTCATTTTCTATCAGAGCTATGGGCTTCCCTGAAAGTGCACACATTATTAAGTGTCCAAAATGAAGGAGAAATAGGATAAACCCCAGACCTTCAGAAATCAGTAGCTAAAATTCCAGTCATTAAAAACTTCCCCGAGGATGTGACTGAGTCCCTCCCATGTTCCTACCATTGGCTTGGCCACCCCTTTTACCTTCTCTTGAGATGGGATAGATCTGAATTTCCCCTCCAGGGTTGCTACAGCCTTTGAAGCTAGTGGATGAGCTTACTAGAGAGATCTTGTTCCCTACAGCCTCACCATCTATAAGGCTTTTTCCTTGTATTTCTGTAGGATAATCTAAAGCACTTTGTAGAGGGTAAAAGAAGAATCTTGAGAATTTTCTGCTGTATTTTATAGTTTCTGTATGACGAGGCGTGCATGCAAAGAGCTTTTTTTTGCCTGTCATTTACATCAATATTTGTACATTCTGCAGATTTTTTACCCTGTATGAATATTTTACATGGATCAGAAAACCTATTTACTAATCTTTCTCATCCAGTTTAAGATAAAAATGTCTCCAGAAAAGAAGCATAATGAAAGAAAAAGTGGATATAGAAATAGCTTCAGAGTGCAGTAATCACATAAAGTCATCTGATCAAATAAAGGGCTTATCGTGTTCCCTGAGCCCTGTCACGAACTGTCTGCAGAGAGTAGTCTCAGATACCTGACCCAGAGCTGCCTGAGATCAGTGGAAAGGCTTCTTCCACTTATTAAAATGACCTACGGCCCAAGTGCCACTGCTAGGTTGCTCTCATTTTATGCTCTAAATCAGTCTACTTCACAAGCCCACTGCAAGAAAAATCTATGAGTAAGTAGCTAGAAAAAAAGGCAATCTGGTGTGTGCGTTGTGGTGTCCCAGCACTTTTTCTGCTAAAAGTCTCTCTCCCACCTCCATCTCCAGCCTCCTGAGGGGAGGAAGGGCTGACAGGAATGGGATACACTTTCCTCTACTGCTCCCATTTCTCCTTTGTTACACCCTTGGGTGTAACATTGGAACCCAAAATATCAAGGTCCTTGCCTTGAGTCCCATCCAGGGTCTCATCTGTACTTCATGGTGGGGCTGTGCACGTGTATCTGGGTATCCCCTAGGTTCTTTTACCCCTTCTGCACCATTTGCTCCTCTTCTACTATCTTGAAGCTAAGATAGGTCCTGGCACCCTTATACTCCTCCCTGCAGCATGGGAGAGCCTGTCATCGGAGGTTGCAGGACAACATTGACCTTCAGAGCTCTGCTCAAAACTGCTCTCAATTACCTTGCTCATTCAAGACATAACAGAGAGTAAAACTGCATAATTACAAATACAGTTTGGTACCACCAAGACCTTAGTAGGCTGGGTGATCAGAGATACTGCTGCATTTGCAGAAATGAGGATTTCTTCATAATGATATTGCACTTTGTGATACCAGCAGACTGGCTTTTTTAGAAAGTTTAGATAGCACCGCTTCTTGCAAATTATTCTTGTTGCTCTTGCTCTTGGAATCAATACTGGGGAAAAGCAACATGAATCTCCTTCACAGATATTTTTAGAGCGCTGAATATACTATCAATTTCAATTCTGTCTCTGATGTTGGTTTTTAATTACGCTGTTTTATGTTATGACTTAAAAGATATTTTAGCATTCCAGTAGTATATAAAGAGTTATGTAGAAAAACAAATATAACCTCTTAGATAAAAGTTTAAGAAAGGGGCTACTGGATCTCACATGTCACCAGAGAAAAACAGGCTTCAGGGGAAAATTTGTGATGCTTAGATCAAAGGTCAGAGACTGGATTCTTGAGTGCATTTTAACTACTACATTTTGTGCTACAGAGACCTAGGACCAGAGCCAGGATAACTAATCACAGAGAATTGTTTACTGACAGTTTTCACATTTAAACCCAATTTTCTTAACCAGAGATATGACGGTTGAAAATGGCTGAGATCGTTCTCGCCTTGTTTTATTTTTACCCCTGTTTCTTGAAGTTGATCAAGAAGGAAGTTCAGAAATGGGCCAAATGATTGATGTTCTTTTATCCTGCCAGGTGAAAGGCAAGAGGACTTTGGCAGAAAACATTGCTGATAATGGAGGTTTGCGAGAGGCTTTCAGGGTAAGTAGGTGAAAAATACCTGGAACATAAGAGTTATTTGAAAAAAAAAAAAAAAAGAAGAAAAAGCTGTGGTTAGATTCCAAGTCACTGAAAGGCATTCAGTATCTCTTTCTTATCAGGCATACAGGAGATGGATTTCAGAGAAGAGGGGAGGAGAAGAAGAGCCTTTACTGCCAGGCCTTGAGTTCACACACAACCAGCTTTTCTTTCTGAGTTATGCCCACGTGAGTAGTACAAATGTTTTTTGAGTCCCCATCTGTTAACCTGCACAATCTATAGTGCAGAGATGAGACTGCTTTGTTTCAACAATCTACACTAGCAAAACCCAGACTTTTAAGGGTATAAGCAGAGACCTCTTCTCCCAGGACTATAATTTCTTTTCTCTTTCTCTCTTCAACATCATCTGTCTAGGCACGGTGCCAGAACTGCTGAAATTATTCTTGGTTTTGCACAGTGTTGTCATGGCAGCTTTCTTTCCTCTTGCCGCTTCCCCCCACTGCAAGGCTCTTCTTGCACTTATTGACTCCTTAACTTCTTTCCATTTTAGCTTCCCAGTTTTCTGGTGCTTGTCATATGCAGCAGTTTCTGACCGCTCCCACCACAGACTCCTGTTGCAAATGTACCACCACCATTCCTTACTGAGCACGTTCAGAGAAACTAAGCAGCAGTGAAGAAAATCTTTATTTTTTCCAACCTTTGTGTACAGTAAATACACTGTAGTAAACCTTGATAGGGGATGTGAGTTTTTTAGAAAAACATATAGAACAGGGAGAACATAGAACATAGAAATGAGCTATTTGGTTAAGAGAGTTGGGGCAAACTGCTTACATGAGGAGTAAAAGTTGAGCTATAAAACTCTACCTACCAGTTGAAAGAAACTGAAGAAACAGGACCCAATGCAACCAATGTTGTTTTTTAACCAACCCTGACTGAAAAATCACTTCTTTGCAAAGAGTCAGTGCAGCAGTATATGGGTCTAGGGCCACTGGAGTTTGACAATACTGACCAATGAGAAGACTCCACTTTGACTGTTTATGCCGAGTTGAGTTTCACGCTGTGTCAGTTTTTCCCCGGGAAAACCTTGAAGCCACAGGGAAGCGGGTCTTACAGAACCTCTGCAGGAATTGTACATCCAGTGGACCCTCTGAGGGGCACAGTGAGAGCAGTGTATGCCAGGTACCACAGAGCTCAGCCTGCTTCCACAGAGCTCAAGGCACTGAAGAGACCCATTCAGACCGCCAGGGCTCTCTTCAGCCAGACAGAAGTTCACATTGCACTGAAGTCCACATATCCTATGGACAGTCTGATCTAAAGCATTTTCTCAGTAGGAAACATTAAACACAGGGGTTCAAGTAAGGCAGGGACTGCTTAAATGAGATTTTTCATGTAATGGATACAGGATAAGAGGGATTATTCAGTTGTGCTAATATTCTCTGTAATATGTTTTGTGGTCAGTTACAATTGGGTCAAGTATCATATCAGGAATAGTGAATTGCAGACCACTGATGGAAACTTGAAAAATGTGTAATTTCAAAAGAAACTGACATTCCAACATGGAATAAATGTGTCAGGTAATATAGCTGCAATTCTAGAGATAATAAGCATCATTACAAATACCTTTTATACACATTACATAGGTTTGAGACCAAGAAGTGTGCTTGGTAATTGTTAAGGCATCAGAAGCTGCAGCCCAAGCTGAAAGGCAAGCTACCTCTATAAAGAATCTTAAATAAAAAGAGCTAGTAAAGTGACTATGATTAGGTGATGGAAATGACTGGGTGGAGAATAACAGTGGGTTGAGATTGGATCTATTAAGAGATTTGAAAAACAAGAGAATATAACAACAGAAAACTGCACGTTAGCAGAGATGAAACAAAATAGGAGTTTGTGGTGTCTTTCCATTTTGTGCATTCTGTAAGTCATAGGCATCTTAAGAACAGTGACATTACATTCTACTTTACTTGCAAAGTCATCCTGGATAATGTGCCTGTTTCTGCTTTTTGTCTTTTATTAGGTAAGATGCAACTCCTTTAGACCAGAATCTGCAAGAGAGCAAATATATATGGGAGCTCACAGCCCGCCTCAGTTCAGGTAATGCAAATAATGTATTTACTCAGTGTACATACAGAATCAATCACTGCAGCACACAAGTGCAGAAATTTAGCATGTTAAGAGGGGTTTAAGAGCAAACACAAAATTGGACTGTGCTCTTGGTTTAGATTGAAATTGAACTGGTTTTATTAGCTTATCTTTCACTATTACAAATGTTTTTCTGTAAAAATGAAGGGCTTGCATCTACCTACAAAAGCAGTTGAACCAGAACACACTCTGATCCCTGTAATGTTCTATAATCATGGTCTGAGTATCTAAAATGTCTATCAGATTTTTTCCTATGCAATTCTACTTTAGAAAGCAATGAATATTAGGAGGGTTCTTGATTTAATCTGCCCAAATTCACTAAAACCATTAAAGTGAGTACTTTGAATTATGTTGATAGTGCAAGGCAAAACATGGCCTGTAAGTTCAGTTCAAGATTGAACTCTTCAGTTGCCCTTCAAGAGACACTTTGCTTGAGGGAGCTGTGGTAGTTCAGCTGTAACAGCATGTCTGTGTCCTTGCCCCAAAGGCCTCCACACAGACACCTCCAAACCTCAAGAAGAAAAGTCTGGAAAAGGAAGAAGGTTTAAAGACTTCATAAGAATTAGGAAGACAGAGTTTATTACTCTGCATCTCTACAGAGTTCGTGTGGCCAACAGCAAGTTTTTTGTGTTGGGATTCATGTCCATTGCATTTACTTAAGGAAGAATTGTGTGTTTGTCCTCAGTCAAGTGCTACATTATCTCTGTACTTGTTGGAAGGATATTAACTTCACAAGCTGATTGATAATGGAGATGTCTCCCGTACACAGGATTAGTTGCCTTCTGGAGATTCCTACCACTTTCTTTTGATTAAAGAGGAAGCTGGGATCCCACCTTCTCCACAGCTAAATTTAGGTGACAAGCCCCCTTTGCCTCAGTTCTGTCTTGGTAAACTAAAAATAGCAACACTTCCTTCACAGAGCAGTTGTGAGGATGCTTCATACACAACCATACCAAGCTGAAGATATAAACACGGCATGCATAACACCTTGGGCTACTTTTAACCAGAATGGGTTAAGAAATAATTGAACTGGAAATGTAAGGACACAAATTTAATATTTGTGCTACATTTAGCATTGCAGATGTGTATGTTTGGTCTTGGTAGACTTCTATATTCTGCATTGAAACCTAGTGTACCTTTGCAGTAACTGTTACACCAGCTAGCTAGTGTAAAACTAGTGCGGTATGCAAATCTGCATGCCTTTTAACAACTGAAAATACATCATGACAATGAGATCAGGACTATATGGCTAATATTTTTTTATAATTCCTACTCTTGCTAAGATTTTGGTAAAATAACCATCTCTTGCCTTTTAAAGTCCTCAGATTAATTTATCTATATGTATGTTTATATATTCTGAATCATTACATAGCTACATTCCCATGAGATGGTGCAAATCCCAAAATATACAGTGAAGCCTGGGGATAGAGCATTCAGGAGAAAAACTCATAGAGGAATCAGGCTAAGAAAGAAAATTCCAGAGAAGATTAGATGAATTTGGGGTCTAAAAATACAGACAAAACTATTTTTTAGTTTTTGTGTGAGGTACTCAGAATAGGTTTCTGTTTCAGAAGTTTCTGAAGAGAAACTGTGATGCTTGTCTTTTCTTGCAAATCATATCAACTGGGTTAACAAATTATATTATCTGATTCCCCCAACTTTGCTTCATTTGTGTCCCAAGACCATTATGAGTATAACAGCAGTAGAGTTATTTTCTACATTGACAGCTCTTGCTCTCCAAAAAGCCCAAATAGCCCTTTATAAAGTAATTATAAAAAGTAACTATAAATGATGGTAGAAGTGAGCAATACTTATCCTGAGTATAGGTGTGTACATCTTAGCTAGTCACCCCTGGTTCACTTCACAGAGAATAGGCGTTTTGAAAGTGGGTGTGTATATATATGTATATATATCCTTCAGTAAGTAACAAAATTGCATTACTTAGACTTTGCAAGTACATCTTTCTATTGACTGCCAAGGGAGACCAGGGTGACCCGTTCAGGGGAAGGTGTCTCTACTGTAGTGGGATGGGATGAAATTCAGACAGCCCACTCCGATTCCACAGTTAATGCATAGCAACATCAAACCATGGGTAGCAAAGTCATGTGCATGGACACATGAAGGTCTTTTGCTGATTACATTCTGGGTTTATTTATTTTTAACTGGCAGATTTTCAGTATTTCCTATTTGGCGTTTTCTTTTTTTGAATGCTGGTTTCAGAGTGAAATCCCTGGCACGGCAGGCAAAGCTCCCACCAACTTCAGCAGCAGTTCTGCATGACCAGCTCTTGCTGTTCCAGTCCCTGAATATGTATTTGCAATGTTTTTACAGTAAAGCTGTATATCTTATTTGAAGCCTAGCATAATTTTGTAATTCTCCCTACAAAACTGACCTTTAGCCATTTCTGCGCCAGCTGAGTGCAAATTTTCTTACCCACAGAAAGTCTAATCAATGTAATAACAATGGTTTCTGCCATGCTGAGCTATGCTGAGAAGCTGATTGTCTACAATGGAGAAAAATGCTTTCCCACTGCATAACAAAGAGGGTGGAAAGACATACCATTAGTATCTCAGTAGATACTTTTCTGCTTTTAACTCAGGATGCAGTTTACTTTAATACCATTGCAAATTTCAGGTTAGTGAGTTCCAAGAGGCTTAAAAGCATAGGAAAAATCAGCAAACAATGCAATCCCAATCTAGCAATGGTAAAGTAATAATTTCTGACAACATTAAATAGTATAAACACGAAAGCAGGAGCCAAGGACAACTGCATAGGAAGAACGAGCTCTTCTCTTGTGCCTGAAGGTGCCAGTCTGGGATGCAGACACATTGTCTAGCTTGTGTGAGGCAGGGATGCGCTGCTCTTTCACTATCACACCATCTGTGGTGGAAGCAAGAGAGCTTGGGAGCCAGTTAGGGCAGAAGCCTCAGGAAGTAGATTTCCAGAATATCAGAGGAGTTGGGGTGCTCCTGGGTGGAAGGTGGAGCTGGCTGACGAGAGGCTCTGCCTGACCCCAACCCAGCTTCAGGCTGCAAAGTCCCAGGGAGCAGGGTTGTGTGTGTACATGGGTGGGCAGAGGGTGTCGTTACAAGAATCTGGCTGGCGTGAGTCAAATAAAATCCCTTCCAGCACACCCATGTGGTCTACACGCTCCTGCCTGCTGGACTGCAGTGGTTTGACATCTGCTGGAAGAAGGGTTCCACCATGCAAGGCTGTTGCTGATCTCCCACCTTTGCTGCCAATTACAAATTTGTTCTAAATGACATAGTATACCCAAAATGCAATTGGTTTTGGGTTGAGTTTCTAGTAAAGTGAGATTCTTCTCAGAGCACCAAATGAAACAAGATTGTCTTTTGATTAACTTTAAATGGAAGTCCTTCTCCTGAACTTTTTTGTTTTATTTGTGGAAAAAGCGTGTGGGAAGCCTGAAAACTCAACCTGAAACACTTACAGGCCTGTGGTGTTTCACAGCAGGCAACCTGCAGATCACTCACTTTTTTCTCTTTGCAGAGTTATCGGTGCCATGAGTAACTTTGAAGAGTTCCGCAGAGCTTTCAATTGCCCAACAAACACCACAATGAACCGAGGGGCAGAATCCTGCCGGCTGTGGTAGACGTCCCTTCCAGGTCTTCCATCAAGAGGGGTCTGCAATGTGAACTGCTGCACCTGAGCTCAAGCCCTCTGCTGGAGTTTCAGAATAGTGTTCTGCCATCTGGAGAGGGGTTACTTCAAATGCATCTTACTTATCCATGCTGATAACCTGCATGGATCTAATCACTTTCTATCCAGAGCCTAGAAACTTTTGAAATAGGAGCAAAGGATAGGTTTTCTTTAATAATAATAATAATAAAAAAGAACTCTTTTTACCCATAAAGCTACTCCCGTTCATTTGCAGTTGCATCGCTGTTGATGGATAACTGCCATTATCAATTCTAATTCCTGATTTATAGTTGAGCGCGAGGTAAATGCTAAAATACAGTTTTAATCTATTGCCCTGCAGGGGTTCTATGCAGAATGTTCCCACACAAAATTTATTCTTTCTGGATGAAGAAATTCATGAGACCTGCTATAAAGTCAGCTCTGATCTGCTGCGTGATACAGCATTTTCATAACTTAAACTGTCACTGCCCAGCATGCCATAAATGATGTTGCATGATGTAAAGACACGAGACTTTATATAAATTCGGTTTAATATGTCAGATTAGTGCCTCAGGTTTTGGAACAGTTTCAAGCTGAGAAAGCACCTCCTGGTTTCCATCTGGTAAGACTAAACAGAAAGGGTACTTTTCAGATCTTGGCCTTTTCTAATTTTAGAACAGCTTATGATAAAAATCAATGCATGGTGAAAATCAGAGGCTTGCAGAGGGAATTCCCAGCACCATGATACTCAGAAATATTACAACACTTGTTCTTGTTTACAGTGTGGGCAGTTTTTTTCCCAAGGGGTGATTTTTACCTTGTGCTGAAGGTAGCTTCACCTACATTTATTTTTAAGCCTGAAATACTATACCGGTTTTAGTTTAGGGATTTCTTAATGTCTAGGTCTTACAGAGGAATGTAAATAGTGTGCAATGTTTGTCCTCATGTTCTTGACAGGACAGGGTGACTTGTGATTCTAAGGAAAGAAGAATATGTGACTGAAAAATCGAGTCGAGCAGCATTTGACTTGTCTGGATGAAAACAGCAATTCAGGAGTAAAGGACTTTAAAATGCAGTATACATGCAGGCCAGTTGAGTTTTTGATTTGATTTGATTTCAAAATATATTCCTGAAAAAATGTATTTTATTGCAGCAGAAAAACCTCAATGCATAGCTATTACTAATGGGGAGATGGGGTCAAAAAAACAGCCCTTTCTTCCTCATCAGAAAGATACATATTTAACTGGTATTTATATATACTTTGTGCATTAATTCATTTTTACATGGTAGAGTTTTTTCAAATAGAGAGAGAGCTTCTTTAGACTGATTTAATTACTGCAAATCTATATATGTCTCTGTGTGTATATACTTTTAGATATATATATACAAATATATATGAAATCTTCTATTTGCTTAAATTTTATTTTATTGGTATGGAAATATTAGTAAGATAAACATTTTTTACAAAGATTGGTCAAACATTTTTCAACAGTCAAGGTGGAGGAAGATTCAGCTGAAGCTAAGTTTTTGCAAGCGGGGTTAGTTTTCTATGTTGCTTTATAAAGAAGGGGAACATCATGGAAACATAATTTATGGAAGGAGATAGACCCTCAAGCTACGTTCCAGGGACAAGGAAGATAAGACTTCTGAACTCAAGACACTGTTCCCACTTCTTAGAAACAAAATATTGTGGTTTGGGACCAGAACTTTCTTTTTTTTTCAATTTTTCCCTGAAAAAGTCAAAGTTTTCTTAAGAGGAAGAGCACTTTTGCTTCCCTCAAGCCAGCTTTTGATGTTGGCTGCTTTGGATCAACAGCACAAAGGTCAGGGGTGACACTCTGGCCCCATTGAAGGTAGTACCAATACGGTCATTGTCCTCAGAAAAGTCAGGACAACAACTCAAACACTTATCTAAACTTTCTAAATTACTGGACTGTGCAAAGCCAGTTTCACAACAGTCAGCTCTGAGATTTCTAATTTTATCTCTCAGGTCAGAGATGCATTTGTGAGAGCTCCTCTCTCATGGCGATTTTCCAGTGGGACAGATTCTGCCATTTTGTGGCTCATGGGGTTGTTTCTCTGTATTGGACAGTGATTTCTTCTAAAACACCTTATGTTCACTGCCTTAAATATCACTCTTGCTGCTCCTTGCTAAGCTCAGGTCTTTTAATATTTAATACCAAGGATTTTCTGAAGTGTGGTATGTATATTCCCAACAGCACAGGAACCATTGCAAAACTGGCCCATCCTTGCTAGGTCATCTCCTGCAGCATGCAGGGGGCCACGTCCTGGGCTAGGGAGATAGCAGGGAGCTGGAGGGTTTGAGGACAATGCGCTAGGAGGGGGGAAGAGAGGGCATGGCCAGATTTTGTACCCTGGTTTAGCAGTTGACAGGGGCCTTACACGCTGCCAGGTGAACCAGAACTCCTTGCTGCTGACCAGCACATTCAAGGGTAGTATCCCAGTTTGGGGAACCCTTGTTGTTGACTCAGGTTTTCAGTGCCTTGTCCTTAGGTCTTGCATATGCCCATGCAAGGATCCTGGCTTGCCTCACCTGCTCACTTTTTACCTTAAACCAAGCAGCTGATGATGCAATTTACAGTTCACTTAGGAGTCAGCTATTTAGTTACCAGTTGGAAAGCATGCAGAAGGTAATTAAATGCATTCTTAAAACTCAGTCACCAAAGTTAGCTAGAGCATAGTGATGCTGTGTAAGGGCTCTTCTCCTTGCCTCTGTTTTATCAGACTCCCTGGCCCTGCTTTGCTTTCACACTGTGCCTCCTGGATCTGTGCTAGCAACGCCTTCCTGTGGTACTATCAGGCTCACTTATTACCTCTATGCAAGCAAATCCTTCTTCATATGTATTCTTCTCCCAGAGCTTTTAAACTGTATTTTTTTTAGCTGCCAGTAATATTGTGAAATGTTTCTTCGTGTTGACTAAGTAATCTTCTCTTTCAGTGATCAGGAGGGGAAGGATCACCTATGAACAAAACATTTTACCTGTGTAAATTTGTAGTTATTTTTCTACTGTGTAGACATAAAGAAACAACCTCTACTCCTGTCCCATGTACCCTTCTTCAAATCCTGAAAAATATGTAAATCTTCTTCTCCTCTCCTCTCCTCTCCTCTCCTCTCCTCTCCTCTCCT
>NW_015091257.1:16009050-16081070 GCF_001431845.1 Calidris pugnax
TTTCCGCACTTCACTTCTTTTTCTGGCCCAACCCTGAAAACACTAAACCACCTCTTTAAACACTGTGAGTATTTCTGCTGGTCACATTGTGAAAGGTTTAGCTTTACACACAAGTAGCTCTCTGAAAAGGCAGCTGTGCTATTCACCTGTGTGAACTGCTGAGGTACATAAATGATGTCCAAGCTCAGTCTGGATGCTGAAGAACAGAAAAACCCAGTTGGATAATAAAACTCTGTCTTATGCCTTGTGCAGGGGGACTTCAGCATTCTTTAGGTAGGAACACTATCATGACACTAAACTTTTGAATTATTTATAAAATAATCAGGTGGTTTTATGCATAACTTTTCGTTTAGTATTATTCAACAAATTACAAGCTTAGAAGTATATCTCACAGCAATGTTTTATATATATATATCTGTCTCTAAAGAAATATTAAAAGCCTGACAAGAGCCAGAACTATAGTAAGTTAAAAGGTCTTTTGTGTTTGTGTCTTATTAATCTGGATTTTTATTTTGCTAGTCAGCCTATTGTACTTTTGTTTGCTCTTACATAATATGTTGATTGGCTGTTTTAAAGACAATTGTGTTAGCCAATAAAAGCCAAAGTGATGAAGAATATTCTTATGTTTGCAGTATGGCAAAATTACTTGGCCCATCATTGTTCAATTCTGCAATGTTACTTCTGTAATATGTAGTCTTTATAAAATGTAATAAAGAGCATAATGACATGGCCCTGGGTTCTAAAGCTACTGTTACTGTTCGGCAGGCTAAGAAGGACCTCTTCTCTCAGCCAGTTGTCTAGCCAGCTTCAGCCAGAGTTTATTAAGCTCTGACTTGCTCCCACTGATCTGCTGGAGGCAATGAAAGTGAGCATAGGATGAGCTACTGTGGATGAGGGTTGGATGCTGCAGGAATTATGGAAGGACAGGCAGCACAGTGGCAGAGCTGCCCCAACCAGAAGCCGACAGATCATAAGAAGCGGCAGGAGAAGATCCATCTGCCTGTCAGCCCGTCTTCTCCTCTTGCCCCAGCCTGTTCCTGTCTCAGCCCACCCTTTGTAGCTTCGCCTGCTCTTCTTATGCTTTTAAGCATTTTCCAGAAGTGCTTTTAATAGGGTAACCCTAGTGCCCTGCCCCAGTTTGAACTGCAGCTCAGTGATGTCTCTTCCCAGCCAGCACAAAGGAGTAGTTTTGCTGCCTTCACAGGTTGTGCTGTGACTGCAGGTAACTTAGCTTGCTGCTGTTCCTCACTGTGTACTTCATGAGCCTGACCAACAATTACCGCATGGGTAGGGGTTGGAAGGGACGTCTGGAGATCATCTAGTCCAACCCCCCTGCCAAAACAGGTCTATCTAGAGCAGGCTGGACAGGAACGCATCCAGGCGGGTTTTGAATACCTTTGGAGAAGGAGACTCCACAACGTCTCTGGGCAGCCTCTTCCAGTGCTCTGTCACCCTCAAAGTAAAGAAGTTTTTCCTCAAGTTGAGATGGTATTTCCTGTGCTCTAGTTTGTGCCCATTGCTCCTTGTCCTGAAACCAGGCATTTGTTTAAGGGCTGTTTGGGCACAGGGGCCGTGCCAAGGCCTCACACATTACCAGCTTGGCTCTTCTGGGCTAAGTGCCCATTTCCTGGCTCTGCTTGGATTCCCATAAGCAGCAGTGCTGACCCACCTCAAGGAAGCACGAACCCTGGGAGCAGTGAGGAGCAATTGTACCTGGTGGGGACGATGGCTGAAGCTGGCCTTGCTGCATCTTTTGAGTGATGCTCTGTGGTGACACAGCTTCTCAAAGCCTATAGCTTTGTGCAGACAACTCTCCACAAGGTTCTCAGGTTTGGGGTAACAGGGAGATTTTATCTTTGAAAGCTTGTATCAGTTCTGTCAACTGCTTTACAGTGCAGCCTTACCAACATTTCTGCAGGCAAAAGAAAAGATTTGTGTGGACAAAGATGAATGAACAAAGCAAAGGTTGGGGTCGGAGCACGAAACCAACCTCAGCACAAGGAAAATGTTTTTCTTAACTCTCATGGGGTTTCCTGAGCTTGCTTGCATCTTGGAAAGATACTTTAACAATGGCTATAGATTGCCCTGGGGAATTCAGGGTTTATCTGCTACAGCAAGAGCCTGCTTCACTAATCAGACAATTTAATCCCATTTAAAATTTAATATATTTTAAAAAAAGAAAAGAAATTAAAGATTCCTGAGGGATTCTCCAACACAGCATTATGTTTTATTAAATATAACATCAAAGTTGGAAGTTACTGAGAATCAAGATAATGCGTTACACTAATTTGTGATCAAAGAAAGAGATATAATGATATAATTTTAATTATCTATAAGCACCACAGCTCAAACAGCTTTACGTACAAGGTTAGACACATACACAGATGCATAAATGAACTGCAGGTGTGAACTTAGATGCAGATTTTCAAAATATTATCTCTAAAAATTTTATCACATTCCTATCTACTGTTTGAACTGGTGAAAAAGTGACCTGCTTAACGAAGCTTGGGGAAAGGCTTTAAAAGGGGTTTTAAATCTTTTTCTACCACAAAATTTCTTTAGCATACTAGTGCTGCTGTGAGCAATGACAGTGTGAGTTGTTTAGCATAGATGATGCATACTCCCCTTCTGAAATGTGAGTTGCAGAGATTTCAGTACAGGAATCTAAAAAATTATGATGTCACATCCTCTTACTTCAACACTAGGAAACTATCTGGGTAAAACTCACAAAAAAGGATATCTTCTGAAATACAGCAATTACAAAATAAATAAATAAATATATTAATATATGCCATGGTGTGCAATTAAAAAAAAATGCTCTTGTAGAAGATGCAGTTGCTGAACTGGGCCAGGAGAGTGGTCCACAAACTTGCACCATCATTTCTTCTGGGAGAAAAACCTGAGTGCAGGAGACCTGTCTGCCTTTTGGGAAGTGTGTGCGTGTTACAGCTCAGTCCTTCACAGGGGTCCCAGCACCGTGCCTCCTCAGAGCTGGAGGAGTTAGCTGCCCCCAAAAGGCTGTGTCTGCAATTCTGCCACTGACTCCTAGTTTTATGCATCCTTTTTCGCTTTCCCCCAAGCACATTTAACAGGCACACACATCAGCCGATCTCCACATCATGGCATTTTAAAGGAAAAAAACGGTGCCTTTGTAGGTCCATGCCACAACCCAGTGCAGCATCACTGCATTTTAAAAACACTGCCACGTTTTGTGGAATAGGATTGCTCTTCATCAGATACTTTCATGTCATTTTGCTAGAATGGGGCTTCAGTGGTTTGTGCTGGAGAGAGAGAAGAGCAATATATTGAGTGACCTCTGAATCGGACAATAAAGAGAAATTAGAAACACTTTTTTTTAGTGTTGTAAATCATTAAAAGAGTTTAGAAAGCATTAGTACAAGTACTGCTATAAAAGATAATATATAAATACGGGCACAGCACAGGAAGTCTGTAAGTCTGTGCTATGTAAGTGTATATAAAAATGTCAGAAATATGAATTATTTTAAAATAAATAGAGTCTCAGGGTAAAACTCTGACCTCACTGACTTCATTGGGTGATTAACATCTGTGGGGCCAGACTTTTATTCCATGTGGACAACTGCACATAGACTTTACTGGTTTAAAACTATCTGGGACACATATTTTCTTCTATGCAGAAAAAAATTCTTACCCTTGGGATTTTCAGAAGCTGCCCTGCCCGCAATCATTTCTATTGGACTGACTCTGTTTACTCCTATCTATCGGGTATTACATTTTAATCTTTTTAAACACTTTGTTACTTTATCACTGTTTCAGAATTGCAAAGGAATTTTTTTTCAACCTGACTTTCCATGATAAGGCACTATTAACCATTAAAGTAAACATGATTGGTCCTATGGAACTAAGCGTAGGCTTGTTTACACCACAGAGGCACTTTTGTCTCTATGATGTGCATCTTTCCCTTTGTCTTGAGATGGTGCAAAAGGATGTATGGGCTGAGCAAGGAACCAACCCCCCTCCCTCCCCACCATGGGGAGAGCAGTGCAGCAGGAGGGCTTGGCCAGAAACAGAGCTGGGCAGTACTGCCCAGTCAAGGGGTCACCTGAGGCTCCAGTGTGTGTGCAGGTATGCAATGTGCATACGTGTGTGTATGTGCTTGGCATGCGTGCATACATGCAACGTTCGTGGGCACGTGCGGTATGCACCTGCAGTGTGCTCTGCCTCCATCCCAGCAGCTTCTCCTCCTCCTTCCCTCTCCCTCCTGCAGCTGAGCCACACAAGGCCAAGCAGGAGCCAAAGGAAGTGGCAATTACAGGCACAAATACAGGTTGGGAGGAGATTGGGTGGAGAGCAGCCCTGAGGAGAAGGACTTGGGAGTGCTTATGGACGAGAAGCTCAACATGAGCCAGCAGTGCGCGCTGGCAGCCCAGAGAGCCAACTGTGTCCTGGGCTGCATCAGGAGAAGTGTGGCCAGCAGGTCTCAGGAGGTGATTCTGCCCCTCTACTCTGCACTCGTGAGACCCCACCTGGAATACTGTGTCCAGCTTTGGAGTCCTCAACACAGAAAGGACATGGACTGGCTGGAACAGGTGCAGCGGAGGGCCACAAAGATGATCAGAGGGATGGAGCACCTCTCCTATGAAGACAGGCTGAGGGAGCTGGGATTGTTCAGCCTGGAGAAGAGGAGGCTCCGGGGAGACCTTATAGCGGCCTTTCAATATCTGAAGGGTGCCTATAGAAGAGCTGGGGAGGGACTCTTTGCCAGGAAGGGTAGTGATAGGACAAGGGGAAACGGTTTTAAATTGGAAGAAAAAAGATTCAGATTAGATCTCAGGAAGAAATTTTTTACTATGAGGGTGGTGAGGCACTGGAACAGGTTGCCCAGGGAAGTTGTGGATGCCCCATCCCTGGAAGTGTTCAAGGCCAGGCTGGATGGGGCCTTGAGCAACCTGCTCTAGTGGGAGGTGTCCCTGCCCATGGCAGGGGGGTTGGAACTAGATGATCTTTGAGGTCCCTTCCAACCCAAACCATTCTATGATTCTATGATTCTATGAAGCAGCGTGGCCCCTTCCCAAGCTGTCCCAGCCAGGCTAATCCACTGGCAGGCACTGGTTGAGGCAGCCGTGTGTTCCAACACTACCTGGTCCCAGCTTAAAACCTTGGTCAGGTCATCTTAGAAACAATATAGGACCGTTTCTCCCCCTAGCCCCGGCTGAAGTAAAATGTCATGGTCTGACTCCAGCATGATAGTTGTTATTTTAGTCCTTCAGCATGTGATAGAAGGGCAAAATGCGGCGCCTCCCTTCAGTGAACGCTCTCATTAGTTCAGCTGGGTCGTCCTTTGTGCCGCAGTCAGTTCCCCAGCAGCCGGCAGTTCAGACCTGCGAGCACAGGGCTCCTTGCAGGAACAACATGTGTCGAGGCAATCGCTGTCTCTGTATTCAGCGTGCTTACTCGGCTTTGTTTTAATAAATCCAGTAATAGGCTTTCAGAGGCAGTGAAGGGAAAAGAATAATTTGAAAACAAAGCTGTCGAAAAGAATACAATGCACACGCGGTAGAGAAGAGTGTGATTTTGGAGGTCTGTGCAGCTGTTTTATTCCTTTAGAGGATTTTAATCAACCTGATTACACAGGGAAGCAAAGGGATTTTTAAAACAGTGTGGTGATTATCAGCCAGAAGACAAGACAAAGGGGTGTTTTCCCTCTTTCATATCCCTCAACTTTATTTTCTCCCTTTCATGTGATTTTACCAATAAACACGCCATATTAGCTCATTTTAATTAAAAAACTCTCCATGCTGGGCTTTCCCTACAGAAGCAATTTCAGTCTTTGCCCACTATATCTTTTAATCAAAGTTATCCTAAATGGTTTCAAGATTGCCATGGCTGCACCAATCCGATTGCCATCAGCGTAATGGCTTTTCCACTGGATTGGAAAAAACCCTCCAGTTGGACATGAGCCCATCCTTTCAAGTGGAATTAGCAGCTTTGCTGCAGTCTCCCCCTAAATTTCAGGGTCTGATGTTCTTGTCTTGCTCCTTGTGTACTTGCTGTCAACTGCTGCAAAGCATCTCTCCAGTGCACCTCCTGCAGACTACCCACAAGCAGGACCTTTCACCATGGTGTAGACACAGGGTGACCTCTCCATGATGCACCAGAGAAGTAAACAGCCTTCAGGCGCATCCCTGTGCATAAAGGACCACAGGAACCTTGAGAGATGTGGGACTTCGTGTGCTGCCTTGGGCTGCCCAGGTCCAGCCCTGCCCTCTGCCTACTTTTATAGGTGTAGGATTATTAACCATAAACACAGAGAAACTGGTGCCTTCTCTCTGGAATCCGGTTGTCCCTGTACATACCATTTTTGATCTGCTCTGTGTTACATGGAGGACTATGGTTCAAAGTTTATCATCATCATCTTTTCTGCTAATACTAACAGTTCCCTATTCTATTTCCTGCTCTCCTAGGTTACCCTGTGTTCAGCTGGAAGTGAAAGGGTTTGTTCTCAGCAGGACTGATCTTTCTCTTACCTTCTTCCTGAAGGTAAGTCTGAGCACTTGTGCTCTTCACAGCAAATAGTCTCTCCTTGGAGGTGTAAATTGTCTAGCTCTGATGGGAAGTTTAGAAGGTTTCAAATTACTTTAAGCATATTTATTCAGGAAAAAAAACAACAATCAAAACAAACAATAACTAAGGAAAATTGGAGAGAGAAGTGGCATTTGCTAATGGATCTAATTGGATACCAAGCTAAAACCTGTTCCTTTTTTCAACTACAAAGTATAGCCTTAATAGAGTAATTAATGTGGAAAACTCTGTGGCATACCTTATTCAGATGCTCAGACTTGATATTCATATTGGTATACCATGGCCTTAAAATCAACAAAACAAAGAATAATTCCAGGTGTCCCTTTTCTCTTTGGGGAATAATTTTGTTTATCTAAGGAAAATTGGAGAGAGAAGTGGCATTTGCTAATGGATCTAATTGGATACCAAGCTAAAACCTGTTCCTTTTTTCAACTACAAAGTATAGCCTTAATAGAGTAATTAATGTGGAAAACTCTGTGGCATACCTTATTCAGATGCTCAGACTTGATATTCATATTGGTATACCATGGCCTTAAAATCAACAAAACAAAGAATAATTCCTGGTGTTCCTTTTCTCTTTGGGGAATAATTTTGTTTATGAAGCTCTGTGCCTTTGAAAAATCAGATTTATTTTTAGGAAAAAAATTGAAAAACTATGGAGAATAATATTTCCACCAAAATGATTTGGAGATAGGTATTTTTAGAAAAGTTTTTTAGCCTTCCCCCAGTGTCAAAACTTTTCAGAGCCCAACTTTTACTGGATTGATGTTTCCAATGTTTTTCAAGTGTTTACATTGCCAAAAGCATGGAAAGTCCCAAAGAGGAAGGCTTAGCTTGGGTAGGGGCAAACCTAGGTCAGCACAGGGGCCACATACATATTGTTCATCTTCTGCCAATCCCTGCACCACAGCTGGGTCACTGGCAGCAGATACAGCAGCAGCAAAGGACCTAACTACTGACCAGCTGGCAAGACAGGGGGAGTACATGAAGGATGTCATGTTTCAGCCAGAGAGAGATGATTTTATGGACTTGCAAAATGGTTGATGTGGGTTTGATGCCTGCTGTGGAAAACTTTGGTTTTAAGGCATTTCCAGATGAGTTTGTCGGACTGGTGTTATATCAGGCAACAGCTCAGGCTACAAAGACAGATCAGGTAGAATTGAAGGTTACAGGTCTCTGTCCAGGTTCTTCTCTACAGGTGATTGAGTCAATATCCTTGGTGTGAAAAGTACAGTGGGATAGGTCGCAAGTGATAAAACAGAAACACTGAATGTCACCTCATCAAAGTCGAATTTCCCAGGAGTTCTGAGTGCGTCTGAAGAGAGCTCAACACTTGCTTGCTTCTGTTTGTGCAGAAGGTGAATATCACCAAAAAATACAACAATTTAGAAGGAACACTTAGTCCTAAAATTGGTTTTGATATATGTGATTTTAAAAATAATTTTCAGATAATTCTGGCAGGAATTTACTAACTATGATTATGTAGTGCAGGAATGGGAAGAGCGATGCTCTCCATATCAAGATGACACATCAGTGGTATGACTTTAGGTGTGGTACAAGAGATGTGAATCTATGATCGAGCTCATGAATACTTAAAAGAGCCAAAGTACCACATGAAATGAGAAAGAGAAAGGTGATTCTCAGGCTGATGTGGGAAAATGCTGGAAGAGCTAAAAAGCCATGCATAGTGTAGGAAATGAACACGATAACAGTCATATCATCCCAGCAGAGTCTTTCAATTGACAGCAGTACAAGACACAATGTGTAAACGGACAGTTTCAAAGCAATGTACTATTTTGCCATTTTATGTTGGAATACAGCTGGAGACCTGCTGCCTCAAGACCCTACCATGGAAAGAGCAGCGTGCCCTGAAGGCAGGGGCTAAAGCAGGACCCAGACTGGCTCTCAGCATGAATACAGCAAGTAGCAGTCATTACTGTGTGACTAGGTGTGTGCTTTGTTTTAGTGGAAAATGAAGTGAAACTAGAACTTCCCCCTTATGCATCACTGCAAAAAGTTAAAAGGAAAGAGAGAGAAAACATTTGCTATCAAAGGCAAAAGGAGATCATTTTGGCAAGATAGCTGATATCAATTCTTCTTTTAGATTTACAGTGACAATGTCAGACTGGAAAGTCACTTGAAAAAAAGACAGGAGTCCAGACAGTACCTCCTTTGACAATCACTGTTTTCTCTTCCTGCCATTTTCACACCTGATGTATTTCATGAGAAAATGTCACAAATTTTGGATAACGAAGACAGTGAACATGTTGAACCTGCTATGAGCTGCAGCATTGTTCACAAAAAATATGAAGATTAATGCCTGGTAGCAAACTAGAATCTTTAAAGGAAAGATCAAGAACACATTTCATCTTCTTCTAGGGCTTCTATATTTACATGTTGGAAACATTGTCGTCTTTCATTGTGAAGACAAATGGGAATATAACCTTTATTGTTTTCCATAATTTTGTTTGTACCAAGATTCTCCTAGGAAGGCCTTAGGGAGCAAGGATTTGAAGGACACAGTGCTTTGTCCCCTGAGCGTGTTCAACCATGGATTTTTTTAATTTTTTTTTTTTTCAGAGCTGTCTTTCATCTTTCCAAACAATGATGTCTTATACTTGACAGAAGTGGTAGCACTCCCAATCATCTGAATCCAATTCCAGGCAGCTTAATTAATAAAGTGCTTATCTTAATGCCCCGTGGGAAAAAACAAAAGTTTTCCAAAAGAAAATAGATATAATGTGCTGGCAGAATGTTAAAATACAATTGGTAATTAATGTGCATTGTGAGATAAAAAACATAGAGCAAGAGTCAGAGTTTGGGAAAGGATTTGAGATGCACAGTAACAAAACAGAACAATAAATTTTCTTTCTCTCTGATGTCTAAGATGAATTTTCTATGAGCTGTTTTCTTTGAGGATTTGAAATCTTCCATGGAGAGTTGACATCTGGAAATTATCCCTTTCCATCTGGGTGCTACTTCCAAGTCCTGGAAGATTTAGAAGCATTTGGCTAGTTCCCTTGTGTAAATGACTCCAGTGAGTTCTTCCTTAGAGTTCTTCTTCCTATCAATAGGATGAATTTAGCTAATTTATTGTAATATAAGAAAATATAGAGACACCAGAAGAGCAGCTGGAGTTTAAATTAGCAAGGAATTTGAAGGACAACATGAAGGGGTTCTATAACAAAATTGCAAAAGGAAAACTAAAGAAACCATGAACCTGCTGCTAAGTACAGCTAGAGATTGAGGGACAAAGGACATGGAAAAGGCCAAGGTAGTCAGCGCCTTTTTGCTTTTTTTGCTAATGAATACTGCCTTCATATCTCTCATGCCCTTGAACCTGGTTTCAGAGTCTGGGGAGTGCAGAAATACCCAGAGGAGAGGAAGACAGAGTAAGGGAGCACTCAGGCAAGTGGGACATGTACAAACCAGATGCACCAGATGGGATGCCTCTAGGAGCACCAGGGGAGAGGGCTGACATCACCATATGACTGCTCTATAACAGCTTTGGAAGGACGTGAAAAAGTTTATGGAACAAGTCCTCATGGAGATCCTGTCCACGTGTTTGAATATCGAAAAGGTGATTGGAAACAGGCACTTACTGATGGCATATTATGCCTGATGAAACTGATTGCCTTCTGTGATGAGATAGATCACTTTCAATGAGGTGAGAGCAGTGGATGTGATATATTTTGAATTTAGGAAGTGACTATTTCCCTCTATTTGGCACTTGTGAGGCTGCATTGAAAGTTCTGCATCCATGTGGGGTCCCCACTACAAGAAAGATACAGACTTTCTGGAGTAAGTCCAATTCCAATCACCAAGATGGTCATAGGGGCTGGAGGACATGATATAAAGAAAGAATGTGGGAACTGGTTGGGTTTTTTTTTCAGCCTGGAGGAAACAAGATGAAGGGGAGCTCTTACTGCTGTCCACAACTATCTAATGAGAGGTGTAGAGAAGACAGCTAAACTCTGCTTAGTGGGGTGCAGTGATAAGAGACAGCATACAGAAATAGCTATAAGGAAAATTGTAAATAAATAGTAGGAAAAAAATTCTTCACTGTAGGGGAGGTCAAACATTGGCACAAATGCCAAGGGAGGTTGTGGACTCTCCATCCTAGGAAATAGTCAAACCTTGACTGGAGGCAACCTGCTCTAGCTGGTCCTACTTTGTGTGGGAACTGCACTCACATTTCATCTCTAGATGAAACCATCTCAAGTTCATCTCTATTCCTAGCTAATATCTTCGAGAAAGGGCAGGGGGTGTTTTCAGCTGTGCCCTTGTAGGAATAGTACTTCCTGAAAAAATAGCAGGGTGATCAACCTTAAAAGAAGGTTCATTTAGTACCTTTAGAGTTGTCAGTTGAAGTGCAGTGATTTTTAAACTGACTCTGAATAGTTTGTGTGACTATTTATCATGGGCTAGACTGTAGTCAGTGCTTGCTTACCACAGCTTTACCTGAGATGTTTGGCTAGCCATAAGACCCCCAACCTGTGCTCAGTAACCTGAGTGTATGGTGCTGATCCCCTTCTTTGGTAGGAGTCTCTAATTAGTATTTTGTTTCTCCACAAAATGAATTTTCTTTAATTACAGACTAAAATTAATTAATTCCGGGAACTCATTTTCATGATCACAAATAATATCTCAACATATTCTTGGTTGTTATCTAGGAAATGGCTGCCAGCATCATCTACAGGCTAGTTTTTTAAGTAAACACATTCATTGCAACTTGCAAAATTCTTTTTTGACAGAGTGTGCTAATGCACTCTGTCTATTATTACATACCTAATAATTGCAAAAGACATAGCTACCTGGCTTCAGGATTTTCATTTGCTATTCTCAGACTTTTAAAAGAGCTGTGTAAAATAGCATCCTAGACTGTTTCTCCAAAAACCCATTTGTATCAGCAAGCTCACAATACTGTTTCTGTCTCTGCTGACACATATTAATTCTAAATTCTCACGACAGAGCTAATGCCTTTGCTAATGGCACAGCATCACAATTTGCATCAGCTATAAATCGTTGAGCATCTCAAGACCATACAATCTACCATGAATGAACTGAGTCCCAAATTGTGACCTCGTTACATTCGTGCCAGTCCAGCACACATATCACTTCTCTCTCTCCAGCTCCCACATTCCAAAGTGTGACAGAAAAAAAACCCCAACCTCCCTAACAGATAACTCTAGTAATTTATTTCCGGATATGTAGCTGCCTGAATTGCTAGCTGGTTCCATGAAGAGTATTTTTAAACATTGTGATATCATTCTTAGGCAAGGAAAAGCCAACAGGCCACCCCGCTCATGCGGCAGAAAGTTTTTCATTTGATTGTAGAGGATACTCATTTCAATTAGCAGGCTATATTTTGCATACTGCTAACACTAAGCTTGATATGAACTGAGTATGAATTAAGTGATATTTTGTTGAATACTGAAATGAGTGGATCACTTTGTGCAATGTCCCTTGCTGAGGCCTAGAAAAGCCGTGAGAATCCCTGTTCTATACCAAGTTACCCTTGATTTCCACAAAGTCATCCTAAGATCCTTTGCTATTCTGACCAGAGAGATGAAAGCCGGAGTATGGGATTTTCTTATTTCAGGCAATATGGAAAGTTTAGTAAAAAATACAATTCTAAGACAGTGTGAAACAGAAACCCAGTTAATTTCCCTTCACATTGGACTTGTGCAGTCTTTTGCTCAGTTTTAAAGACATTTCGTAGGAGTTCTTTTTACTTAAACGTTCCAATGTAAAACTTGCTGTTAAGCAAAGGTTTCTCAAAAACAGACCAATTACTAGCTAGAATGCTTCCAAATTCACAACCCATTCTTCTATGGGTGAGAGCGGGTGATAAAGAAGTATGGCATGACAAAGTTGTCTGCCCTGCTGTGTATGTTCCATTTTAGAGTAATAACTCATTTTCTTCATAAGTGAATAATAAATGATCTTTAATATTTGAATAGTCCCTCAGGCTGTAAAATAAAGTACACTTTGAAACATTTTACTCTTAAATAATACTATAATTAGTATATGTTTCATTACAAAGTTTCTCAAGAGCTTTCCTATTCCTTTTTCTAAGGAGTACTCAATCAAATCCAGCTATTCTGGGGCTGGAACACAAAAACTGCTGTGTGATACGATTATAACGCAGTATGCTCACGGGGCAATGGGAGCATCCTAGCTCCACATAAAGCTATAGATAATTAAGTAGTACTGGTCTCTTCACAAAACACTTTTAATCTAAGAAACATTATACAGATTTTGTTTTCTTTTAAAAGCCTGAGCATTTGGAATGAACTAAAGCATTTTTCCAGCAAGATTGTTTTAGGTAAAAGCTATATTTCAATTAAATATTTTCACAAAGAAAATACAAAAAGATTTTTTAATAATTGTCATCTCTTTTTGTTTCATCTTCAAAGTCACATATTCTACTTTGAGCCTTTACCCACAGACTTCTATGATAAATAATAGATGCTGTACTATTTGTTAAATGCTATTTTTCTCTTCTTTCTATTTCAACAAATATTGCCCTTTCCTAACATTAGGAAATCCATTTTTTGGCATCTAAAAATATTTTTCAGCATAAAAAAAGTGATCTTCGCTTTCCTTTACTCACTTGTTCTTGACTAAAGATTATGGGTGCATTTCAGCTGTAAAGAAATTTATACCAGGGTTGGGACTCCCTTGATATCACTGAAAGAGCTGTGGGTGGGAGGAGGGAAGAAGAGAAAAGGATGATTGCCTCTCTATAAATAGAATATTTTCTGCACATCACTGATCCTGCACAGATGTCTGTCAATGACAGAGACGCTGCTTCAGAAATTACTTAAACAGCTGCATTCCAGGCAGAGAGGAGACAATTAACAAATGGATTTGGGTTGCAGAAACATTTAGTTTGGTGACAGATGTTTGGATACAATCTTACTTTTTATTTATGGAATAAATGCTCTTAATCTGATTGCCTTTTATTATATGTCAGAAGAACACAAGTAATTATTTTCTAGGTGAAAGTGTTTATATCGCAATTTAAGAGTCACTAATTTATTATTTTACTAGGAGAAAAAAGATGCCTTTGAAGTACTATTTGACTAAACAAAGACCTTGTCTCTGGGGAAAGGACAAGCAGAATGTTTGATGAGGGAATATACAAAATCTGAGATACAGGGGATCCTTTCCATGAAGAGGACAGACCTTCTCAGGGAATGTTTCTATAGGAGTGTTTTGCTCCAACCCTTCCAAATGTCTTTTATGAGGATGTATACTTAATTTTTTAAGTTTCCAAATACAAAGATAATTTCTTTCTAGAAATCACCAGTAAATAAATGAGTCTTAAATTGTTATATAGACACTTTTGCCTAGAGAATAATTCCTTACAAAATAATAAATGACTGGATTTTGCAGGGATTATGCACAAGGTCAGATTAGATAACCTACTCATGTATCCTAGTCTTAAAACCTATGCATCCTTAACAATCAACTGGCTACCTTTCAGGCTCTGGTAATGAATGCTACCATATACTCTTTCAACCAAGTTGTTCAGAAACACACTGGATAAACATTTACATTGCTTGGTAGTTCTCTCTCATTCTACCGGTGGCTGAAACAAACCTGGAGGACTCCTAAAGGGACTGGGACTGTGCTACCTATTTCTGCAGTTATTTGCCTGAAACTTTTTCCCTCTTTTGCCTTGCTTTGCCTAATAACCTATGAGCTTGTTCCAGATAAGGTGGCATTAACACAGTGGGGGGGAAGGAGACAAGGCATGGGGAACTGGAAATATGTTTCAGGGAGTGTGAGGGGTGAGGCAAACACAACGGGAAGGAACTTGGCTGCTGTGATTTGAAGCGTGTGGTATGTGTTAGCATGGAGCAAAATAGATGCAGGGAGCTAATGAACCTGGTGTACTCTCTCTGAGGAGTTAATTTAAGCATGTCGGATATTTTAACTACCTTTTTTAAAGCCTGAAATCATTTGGTTCTAATTTCTGAGCAGGGACTTGCAGCCCACACAGCAGCAGGTCTTGGATAATTATTAATTATATGTTTTTCCTCTGTTCTGTATGACCTTGTTTGTAAAAGCTGTGTGGTAAAGCTGGAATATTAAAAGCTTTATAGGCCCTGGCATGCCACCTAGCTGGAAAAGAGGAAAAGATTTAAAGAAGAAATGGATAATCCAAGTATAACCTGGAATTTGCTCCCCTTCAGAAGGCACTGAAATCCAGGGTGCACTTGCCCAATGCACACAACAACTGAGAGAGTAAGTAGGTGATTTTCTGGTTTAGCTGCAATTAAAATTCACACACAGTCTCTTCTGACAGTCTGACCTAAAATGGCAGCAGTCTGCAAAGGCAGACAGCAAGCTGCCAATGCAGGGAATTCTAGTTCAAAAATCTCCATTAGCTTTATTGTAGCAGAGACCCAGACATCATGGCTTTGGCCCAAGCATTAAAGTGTACTACAGAAAAAAGAGACTCAGGGACCAGAGGAAATCCAAATTAAATCTGAGGAGAAGAAGCTTTGGTATGAAGTTTTTGTCTCTATTTCATCTGCATTACCTTGTAAGGAGCTGCACTACCCTCCTACTACAAGATCAGTGTGTGCCTCTCCAAATGTGCATGGTAATCTAAAAATCCAGCCTTCTGTAAATTTGAACAGTTAGATTGGGTTTTTATGTTATACTTAGAGAAATACTGACATCTGATCTTTCTCCAGTTGCCCAACTGCCCCAGAAATGTTTTGGGGACACATGCGCAGAGCCCGTCGTGCAGTCCGTAAATACGGAGCGGAGAGTAAATCTGTCACGAAGATCCCAAGGTTATGCATTTAAACAGTCTCCCCCAGGGTATTTTATGACAATTTTAACAGCAGGCAGGGTGACTGCAAAGCAGATCATAAAAAAACATTCTGCAAAAATTTTTTTTTTTTTTTTTTTTTTTTTTTTTTTCCTATTAGAAATAATGAAGCAACCTGATTTACAACAGGAGAAAAATGTCCTGGAAACTCTGAAAGCAGTTTGTTTGCCCACAGTTACAAAGAAAAAGTACCTGTGGACCTGGATTTCAAAACGCTGAAGAGATACGTATTACTTTTGACTTCTCTGAAAAATCAATTGGCCTTCAAGCCTTGACACACACAGAAGAAAACATATTTCCTTATTAACTATGTTTTGGTTTTCTTCCACAGGTTTGGAACATAATGTCATTCACTGCATGGTAGCTCGTACAGAAAGTGAATTATTGCAGTGCTGTTGGGAAGAGGGCCTGGAGAGATTCATGCACTATAAAACCAGTGTCTGCCCACACGTTACTTTTAACGTTATCACACAACACAAGCACTGAATAGCTCAAATTAAGTTAGAAATCTCAAACCTTTTTTGTCCTGCCCTTTTGACTAACAATGTAATGTGCTTCTCAGCTCTTTAAATTCCAGAAAGTGGTCTCACTAGAGTAGCAAACTTCTGTGATAAAGATTTATGTACAATTATGACTAGTAAGTGAGGAAAAGAAAAGCAATTTCGTGAAAGCATAGATGTCTGCTGCAAAAACTAGATTAGCTGGAAAAGTTAGGATGAGAATATGACACCCTTTCTTGTCTGAATAATATTTTAAACACATATGGTGCCCCTGAAGTGACTGCCTGCAGCGTGATGGGTGCTGCAAAGAGCTCACAGACAGCTCTCAGAACTGCTTGGAAAGTGGAAGAAATTATGAGTTCTGCTGTCACCTTTCCTTGTGGTTGTCCTCTCCAGATTTGTTTCAGCTGTCACTTGTGCCTTTTTGCTGAAGCCATAGCTGTATTATCTCTGAGATGAAGAACTGCCTTTTTACCTGACTGGGGTCTCCAGCTGCCAATGTATATTGGGAGCAATGTATACATATAACAAGACAACAGTGATTCAGCTACCCCTGGTGAGGACTAGAAGCTACAAACTGGTTGGCAGGACCCCTGACACTCAGATTAAGTGCTTCCAAAACCAGCTGTCTGGGTAAGACTTGAAATAGTTTGCACCTGGAGCATTAATTTTATTTCACAAATAAAGTAGCTGGCTAATGTGAGAAAAGATAGGTAAAAATGCTGTGGGAAGAAAAGAGAACAGTATTATGCCCATCCCCTGTCAGTCAGCTGTGAGGCACCAACACCAGGTACAGCTCCTGCAATTTATGAGCACACTAAAGGCAAAAGCAGAAGCACAGGAGGAAAATCTGGCACCAAGGAAAAGCAACAGAGTCTTGACACTAACTTTGGTGTCAGCCATGGTTTGGCCCTCAGTTGAGAACCACTGGAGTCTGTATGTATGGGCTTTAGAGAGTAGGAAATCTCAGGGAGAGCTGTTTTCCAGGTGGAAAAACTCTGTCTGCAACACAAACTTGCGTCTGAGTGCGTGTATTTCTGGATCAGTTCTCAGGGAGTTGCAAAGATTTGGTTGATTTCCCCTTTATGGTGGTTCACAGGAACACAGACCACCTGGAGCACCACGTCTGTTCTTCTACTGCCTTATTCTTAGTGCCCAGCCATCAGTCCTTTCCTTAGCAGCTGCTCATAAGACTCTAGTTACTCACATTTTCTTGTCTCCCTCTCAATTTAGTTAGATTATCATTTAGGAGCCTGGATGCAACCTAGGCAAAAAAAAAATATAATTAATGCACCATTACTTTATTTGTAATCCCTGCCCCCAATGTTACATTTCCAATTAAATATTCCAATAAAATATGTGAGTGCTAGAAATGTTAGCACAAGGCTATGTAAACAAAGCAGCTGGCACAAAGGAAGAGTTATCCTGCTACAGACTGTTATCATAGGGATTTTGCTCGATTAAATTGAGCATGCAGTGAGAGCTCTGTCCACATCAATGAAAGAAGATTCCTCAGCAAAGGGAAAACACCAAGGAACAAATGCAACATACAATGACCTCTTTACACAGTGTGTGCACTTCTGACTGTGGTCACCTGGACTCAGATGGATTTTGAACAGTGTGCACCAGTTTATTAAATTTCTGTTGTTATGTCAGGAAGATTACTGATACTTTTTATCTTGTGCTTTTTACGGCAGTATTGTACAGAATCACATACCTGTCACCTGACAGCATAAGAGCACATCCAGTTAATGATCATAGGACCTTTTAGTAATGTTCTCTTCAGGTCCTGAGGCCTCAGTGTTTTTTTTTTTTAACTCTAATTAATATATTTCTCATATTGTAGTGCTAGAGTGCCTATAACTACAGTTGTCTGTAATAGTCATCTGTGGCAGAAGAAGGCGGCTTATTCAGCTTTAACGTATGATTCAGCCATGACAAGTTGTGTGTCTGTTAGCCAAGCTGATGCCAATTAAAATCTACTTTTTAAAGAAGCAAGCCATTTACATCAGTAAAGGAAGATGGCTGCATAGTGAGAACATATTGTCTGGGACAACCAGACCCTATTAGGTCTGGTTAGGCTCAGCTATATCCTTCCTGTGGTATCATGAGCAAGACAGCTAATCACTCAGTGCCTCTGTTCCTCAGCTATATAATAAAGGTGATAATTCTTTGCCTAACTACTCCTTCATCCTTGTCTCTTCAAGACATAGTCCGCATGGTGTAGGACCATTTTAGAATGCATTATTTTTATAGCATTAGTGCATTCAAACACCAAATGTAGGCTAAAGCTTCTGGTTTTGCTGTTATTAGTATAATAAAATAAAAACCATTTTAGATTTAGCAGGGACGTCAACACAGAATATAGCTGCTGAGCCATCTATTTAGAGTTACTTTTGGAATAGTATACATCAGGATTTAAATAATTCCAACATTTGGATGAATTGTGACAGCATTTTGCTCATGAAGGGTAAAATGTTCAAGTTCTACCTTTCTGAGGTTGCTTCGCTGGTTAGAGCATTTTAGCACATTGCCTCTGCTGCACGAATTTTGGCTATGCAAAGCACGGGGGGTGCTGGATTTCTTTGCCAAACAAAGGAGAAATTCCATTTCTAAGCACAGAAAGAAAATGTAATGTTCAAAGCTATTGTTTTTAGTTGCATGGCATCACTTAGTCCCACTCATATTTAGCACCGCTTGCCACTCCACTGGAACTGGGATTGTGGAGAGGATTTTCCTCTTCTAGTGGGTAGAGGGGGACATGCTGGGTGAAAGGTAGCTGGTTTGCAGTGTTAACACATCCAAAGAAGAAGTAAGGCAGAAAGTGGAAATGCATAAAAGTGCAAATTGAAGGGAACTAAGACCGAGCAACAGTGCAGCCTGTCCCACTGCAGGGTCATGGCCGCAGCAGTGGTGAGAAGCATCAGCAGGAAGATGCAGGGAGGTGCCATGGCCCCGAGCGGGATGCTACCATTGCCACTGCATGTGGGACTGTGCAGGACAGAGAGCTTATGAAAATGGTTTGACCTGCTTATGTTACACAGGTAACACGTTTTGGAAGTGTCACATTGCTTACCATCTTCCAGAGCCTTTCAGGCATCTTCACAACTGCTGTTTCTTTCCCCTGACTGCTTTTCTTCCACGCTTTCCTACTCCATTGCTCAATCGGACACTCTGTCAGGGATTTAAGCCACAGGAAAGCGTAGCCTGATTGTATTGTCTGTTGGTTCATTGTGTTAAACTCCTCCATGTGCTGGGCTTCTCTGGGTCAGGCAGGCTCATGGTGCACATATTGCCAAAAGCAGTGAAGGAGACTGGGAGAGGCTTTCACATCTGTAGGGGTCCTGGAAATATATATGGACACAGGCAGGGCCTTTGTGGTTCTTTCAGCAGGAAGGAGGGATGGGCAGGGTGGATATTCAGTTCCCAGCTTTAGTAAATAAGCTTTTCTTAAGCCAGAAATGTTTTTTTAGTTTGGTAGACCTTTTAATTTTGGCCTTGCAATCTTGGAAGATTCAGCAAATGCCAGTCCATGCCTGTAAGGTTTGAATCACCTTGCAGTCCTGCACCTAAACATTTTTTCGTGCAGCTAATAAAGGAAGACCTTTCTATTCTCCACAGGACCATGAGCATACTATTTTTAGGCAGCATATTGCTTCTTTTCCTTTCCTCCTGCAGCTGTTTTGTAAGAGACAAGTTACCTTTTCAACATGCCACAGGGAGGCATATTTTTTCCTAGATGCAGTTTTAACCTACATGATCCAAACAAGAAATGCCATGCTTTGTATAGCCGTGGGGAAGAGGCTGTAAGGAATGATCAGTTCCAAGAAGAAAACTATTGCTCCCATTCACAAATTATCAATAAAAGGCCTGGGTTTTAATGATTTATTACTCATTCCAAAATAATTAATCAGCGCAGAGACTGTAAATTAGTCACAGTCTTCACCGAGAAGGTGTGGATGCAGACAGTTGGGAGTTTTACAGACAGGGCCAGAGGAGTCCGAGAGCCTCCAGGAGGATCAAGTGAACAGCCTTGGCAGGCTGCTGCCCACAGCCACAGCAGGTTCTGTGCCCAGCTGCTGGGAGCTAGCCACTGGGGAAATACTTGAGCCAGGAGGGTTTTAAATCCTGCCTGTGAGGCAGTCACCATGGGGCAATGGGGTGGTCTCGCCACACGTCCAGTGACAGAGAACTTGCAAGCACTTTCTGGTGGAGAGCAGAGCAGAGAAGAGCATCCCTGCTCTTCTGGCACTTGCATGGTGACATAATTACTGTGTTGCCATCAGGCTACCTTTTGCATGTGCCTTCAGACATAATTACTCTGGATTTCCTAGCTGCATGGGGTTTGATATGCCCAGTACATCAGGGAACACCTGCCCCAGAGACTTCCCATGGGATCTCCACTCTCCTGAAAAAGCAGTCTGGCTTTCATGATCCAGCTGAGTATCTAAAATGTGCTTCTCTGCCTCCATCTACTTTAAATGCAAGCGGCAGTGTGCCACTGTACTTTACCATAAACCCCAAAGTGTCCATACATTTTAGGTTTGCTCTAAAAATGCCTTACAGATCAATACTTACAGGGATCTGGTGGGAAGCCATCTTCTGCTTGGATGTCCATCAGGGTTAGCATCTCTTCAGGCCCATTCAAGCCTGATAGAAAGACCTGGGGACACTGCAAATTTTCACGTACATGACTTTTCATCATAGTAGTAGCTTTCCTCTTCGGGTCTGGCTCTCCCTCACCATAGAGTAGCTTTTGGTTTCATGATAGTTCTTCACTTGAAAGCCCCCAGGAGTTGTATTTTTGTGATTTGAATTATCTCATGGGGCATGGGGGAGCCTTGGGCTGGCTACTGCTATCATGTTCCACAGCCTCAGCTGAGGGTGGGCACTTGGAAGTGGTGGGAATCTGTGGGGCTGTGTAGCAGAGGTGAAGCTTTTGGTGCAGAAACTTTTCTGATGGATAGGGAATGTCATTTCTGTGCAACTTCTCTTTGAGCATCTCTTTAGCCTTTCCCTGGGTTTTAAGGTTATTCACATGACCAAGATCAAGCTGCTGGTACCATGTCTCTGCTGAATATTGCTGTGCACTCCTGCAGATAAATACCTGACTCCTCCGGCTGGGTAGGTTATCCCTCCATGTCTAATCTGTCACAAAAGATTTGTGTTTGAAGCCAGAAGTAAGGGGTTTTTTTCTTTTACTTTTTATTACCATAAATCTGTCAAAGGGAAGCAGCTGGAGAAGAGCTCTACACCCTGAGGGAAAAGAAGAAAAAATATTGTTTTGGTGGGAAAATTGGCTAAATTGTTTAAATTAGGAATTACTGACGCTGTGGCTGCTGGAGGTGCAAATTGAACACATAACTGCTTGAAACAAGAGACTGGGAAAAGTCAGAGAAGTTGTGCAAAAAAGATCGTGCTCTTCTCTGGTGCTTGCTAGCCTAATAAGATTTTCCTCATCAAAATACCATGCTGTGAAGAAATGGTCGATTTGCTGTTGAGACGTAGGACTGGAGCCTGAAGAAGCACTGGATAAAATATATCAGAAGAGGAAGTTGAGACTCAAATTTCAGATGGCATGGTTCAATGCTTCTGTGGCCTCACAGCTATGAAACCTCATCCTCACACAAGAGCAACGTCTGTTTCAGCGGAGAGCCATCACTACCTCACTTGCCCAAGGACACCGAGAAGGCTCTGCACTGGAGTATGTCCGTGTCAGGGTGCAGAGGTGTCCCAAACCAGTGCATTAGCCAGACTTGATGCCTTTTCTGACATGAGGTACCAAGGGATCTGCCCATCCACTTCTTAACTCACAAGGTGAAATCAAATGATGGTGTGAAGTACCAGAGAGATTAATTCAGAGGAGAGGAGCGTGAAAGCATTGAGCATCTCACAGCAATGTTCAGGCTAGAGGCTGAACAAAACCAGGACCAGGGTGTCTCTCCCTGCAGGTACAGGGAAGTCCCAGGCTCTGTGGCCACTTGCTGGATGGGGAGGTGAGGATACCGGTAGGGCTGCTGGCGAGGGGGTTCTGGGATGACTGAGATGCTGAGGGAGGTACTCTTATTTCACACCAGAACCTTTGCCCACGGCATTTAGCTACAGGGATCTCTAATTTCCCAGCTTCTCCAAGAGACATCTCCTCGGGGACCCATGCAGCATCCTCCCAGCTGTTTCACACAGTGGCTGAAGCACTTGGGTACCTGTTGTGGCTGGGGTTGGCATAGCTTTGCTTCTGGATTATACTGAGCTAGACAAAAGGAAGACAGTGAGCCTGGTAAAGAACATTGGCCAGATGGTTTCAGAAATCATTCTCCAGCCCCAGACACTGAGAAAGGGGGAGGGAAAAGGGGTGCCCCCGAGCCACATGGGTGGTGGGTGGGATGGCAGGGTGCCTTCAGGGTGCTGCTCCCACCTGTGGGCACGCACTTGCAGTTGTCATTTCTGCCATTTCCAGGGGCAGCAGCCATGCAAGGGACATGCAAGACCCTTTGCTGCAGCGACAGGAGCTGCCCCACAGAAATGGGAGACCTGAACTTAGCTCCCCTCACTGTGTCCCTGGCTACTGCAAAAGATGGAGGGGGGCTACTTCCATTCCCCAAGCAATTTCTTTCTAGCAACAGATGTTATATCAATTTAGGACCTTTACTCCTGTTGAGAGCTGCTTTACTGCACAAGGAGGCCCCTGGAAGACAACCAAACTGTTTCTAAAGAAAGACATGAAAGTCTGTAAAAAATTGGTGGAGACGGTGGTACAAAATTATGCTGCACTTCACTGCAGAAGGGTGTCTTTCACTCCTGAGCAAAGACCTAAACCTTGAGCTACCAGGGGACTCTACTGCAGCACTTTCCATCAAAGTTAAATTCACAGCTTAGAGTGAGACGTTCACCTTCCCCAAGTAATGAACTAGAGACATCAGCAAGGGCTTCACCAGAGACAGCACCCTAACTGGAAATACAAAAAGGTTGATGTAAAATCCTTGTGTATGTGAAATGGCAATATTGATTGCACAGACTGGATGTGAGGGAGCACAGGCAGTATGTCTGAACAAGTGTATACATGCCTCACTATTTATGATAATTAAAGTTTGAAGGGCAAAGTGTGTGTCAGATACAATTTGGTGCATTGATCTCAAAGATCTTTACTTAAAGAGTATTTATACATCACCGAAAATTGTGCCTTACTTCTGCGTGTGCAACCCTGATTGATAGTGGGAGCTCTGCACATGTACCCTGAGTGAAAGTGACCCACCTTTGAACATCCATCCCATGCCTGCCAGCCAGGTTAACCTGGGAAATGTGCGATTATTATAACGCCCCAAATGAGTTTACTGTAATTACTCAAAGGCAATAAACAATTCTTTTATGAACAGAACGCAAGACATTAAACATTTCATTAATGACAGCTTCACATTTCTTTCAAGTCATTATGACTAGAGAAACATAATGTAGTATTGCCCTGCATTATGAAATTGCTTAGATTTCAGTTTCTCCTCCACTGGTTACAAAACCAAATCTAATATGTTGGGGTTTTTTTTCTCCTATAAATATACCCTATCCAGTGCGGCACCTCCAAGGCACACATTTCATTTTTATTAGCTGGGCAGTGTGAGTCATGCTATTAATCGGTATCAGTAGCAACCATCACCAGACTGTCCTTTGCTGCACAGCCTATATTTAGAAAGGGAATGAGACTGCCGCTGGGTTATATAATGATGCAGCTATTTATAGATCTCCATTATACCTAGAGAGCACTGTCCTGCCATCCGAGCTGTGAGCAGCCAGGCTGACGAAGGTGTGATTATAGATTGGGCATCCTTCCTCCCTTTCCCCCAGTCACATTTGCAATTTTGTTTACCTGCCGTTGTTTCTCTTTGTTCCACCTGTAGTAAAAGCATGTTTCAAATCCCATGTGTTCAGGCAAAAAATGTTCTAGAATCTGTTATTGCTAATGGAAAGGTAAAACAGACAGTCACAATGCCAACAAAATAACTGTATTTTCATTTACCTTCCTTTTTGGTTGCATGAACCTAGACAAATGTAGCTGCCTTAAAAATACACTTATTTTTCTATAAGCACTACCCTAAAATTCTCAGATTCTGAGGCTTTTCCGCTTTTTTTCTTTTTCATGCAAATTGTTGGTGGCTACCAGTAGAAAAAGCAATGTAAGACAGATGACTTATTGTTGGGCCTGAACAAACATAAGGATGGGGGAGGCAAGCATTTGTGTTGGAAGCAGAAATGTGGTTTCTGCTGCATCTAGCATGTCTCGCAGCAAAATACTGGTTATGTCCTGCACAGCAGTTAGTTCAGCTGAAATACAGTTCCAGACAGGTAATTGCAAAGCTGATATTAGCAGCTTAAGGTGAGCTGTATAAAAAAAGGCTCGTGGCACGGTTTCCACGCTTGCACGCGTGAGACATTTCAGACCTTGGGTGTTCATCTGTAAATTGTCTAGAACTGTAAATTTACTTTTAGAGTAGTTAATAGACTAGATTTCTGCCCTGGCGTCTCGGTGCCCACACCACCCCAAATGGCAGGAACAGCTGAAGCAATGCGGTTAAGTTCACACTGAAGCACAGCGTTGTCCCACAGCAGTGCATTACGGCTGTGGGGGAGTGTTAAGAATCATAGAATCATGAAGACTTTGCAAAGACTTTGCAAAGAGTACAAAACTGGGAGGAGTGGGAGATGCACGGGGCGGGGAGGGTTGTGCCGCCATCCAGAGGGACCTCCACAAGCTGGAGAAATGGGTTGACAGGAACCTCATGAAGTTCAGCTTGGGGAAGTGCCCGGTCCTGCACCTGGGGAGGAACAATGACATGCACCAATACAAGCCAGGGAACAGCTGGTTTGCCAGCAGCTTTGCAAAGAAGGATGAGGGGGTCCTGGTGGACACCCAGCTGGATGTGAGACAGCAACGTGCCCTTACCCACCAAAGAAGGCTGACAGCACCCTGGGCTGCATTAGGCAGGTGTCACCAGCAGGCCAAGGGAGGTGACTCAGCCCTGGTGAGGCATGTCTGGAATGCTTGGGGGTTGAACTTGACCATCTCCAGAAGTGCCTTCCCACCTCAGCCTGCCTGCAGGACCAGGACGGCTGCTATTCAACTGGGTTAGCATGGGGCGGTGAGTGCCAGGCTGGAGGAATCCCTCATGTCATCCAAGTGTGGTGCCTTGATCCTTTGTGCAGTGTGTAGGGGGGAATCAGTATGACAGAAAGGATCCATGAGACCTAAAGTGCCAAGAGCAGATCTATCAAAAGCAGTTTGTGCAGAACATGGGTGACTGTGGATATTAAAACTTGCCCCTTTGTGTTTTTCAGTTGCTGTCAAATGCCTACCTCCAAGAGGGATGTAAAACGTTCTCTAGAGTCGTGCAGCTTTTCATGGGATCATGGAATCACAGAATTGTCAGAGTTGGAAGGGACCTCTAGAGATCATCTAGTCCAACTCCCCTGCTAAGCAGGATTGCCCAGAGGACATTACTCAGGACTGCATCCAGACAGGTCTTGAAGATCTCCAGAGAAGGGGACTCCACACCCTCCCTGGGCAGCCTGTTCCAGGGCTATGTCACCCTCACTGTAAAGAAGTTTTTTCTCATATTTGAATGGAACTTCCTTCCAGCTTGAGCCCGTTGCCCCTTGTCCTATCGCTGGAAACCACTGAAAAGAGTCTGCTCCAGCATCCTTCAACTCACTTTCAGAAAAGCAGGCAGGTCCTAAGCCTGTTGTGTAATAGCCGAGTAGAGAAAACTCTCCACCAGGCTGTGGGAGATCTGCATCTGTCCCTCCCTCTGCTCCAAGGGATTTATAGCCTTTGTGGGGAAGGGGAGGTTGGGGTGGAAATAAGGGCTGCTTGGAGTCCTGTTGGTTGTCTCCCAGTTACAGTCAAATACTCAGGAGAGACCAGTGCCCAGCTATTGTAGCGCCTTAAAGTAATCAGCTCTTAGATGGGGAAGTCGGATGTGTTTTCTTCCAGTTCCCTGATTTTCCATGGATTTGTTTCTCCCCCAGTCCATGGAGACCCACACACCAGAGTGGAGCACAGGGAACCCAGGAGCAGTAAGTCCAGGTGTGTTCACGCTGTTGAGTGTAACTGTGCTTGGCAGGGTTTAAAGTCCAGCTGCTGCTTTTTAGCTGCCGTGGGCAGGCTGGGTTACATGGTGCCAGGTGTCGGGGCAAGGCAAGCAGCAAATACGCCAAGGTCTGCCTTCAGCAGCAGGCACCTAGCAAGACGAGAACTTTTCTCTTTCTCTTTTTCCCTTTTTGATTTTCCTTTCTTTTTTTTTTTCCCTCCCCCTCTTCTGTTGTGAGGGTATTAAACAGGTCTCTCAACTCTGCTCGGACATCCAATGTTCAAAAAGCTGGCAAGAGTAGGAGATCCTTGCGAGCCCATCATAGTTGGTTGAAATTGGCCTCTGACTCAACAGGTTTCAGAGACAAATATGGACACACTCAGTGCAATCCCATAAACCAGGATTAGAAATGTTTCCTTGTAGTATCAAAATGGCTTATCTTATACTACCTGTGCCTGGGGTTTTTTTTTTGCTAGATTTGCAACACCCTGTGTCATCACGTGTCAGGCCACTGTCTAGAGCAAGTACAAGAGTTCCGGCTTATATCATCATGTGCTATTTAAAATAAAGTGCTTAAAACACTAACCATCATCCATCAGTCTCTTCATTACAATTATAAGCAGCTTGTTTCTGCAAATTGAGATAGGTAATGATACAAAAATTAATGAAATGGCGCACATTTCATTCCTGGCCAGGGTTTCGTTTCTCTCAGGCCCCAGGATTTATTAAATTCCCTCCTCCCTTTTTTGCTTGTACATGCAATGCATACATAAGTACCACAAGAGAATTACAATATAAAGAGGTGCACCATCAATCTGATGGCCATTAAAATGTGGTCACTGACCAAATCCCTTAATATACTGAGTTACTGCAGTTGGCTTTAGAATACACTTTGGAGAGGATTAACTGCAAAGCATGTTAAACCAAGGGCATATCTCTCGTTCTCAGCTGCCACAAATGGGATGTAAGTTTTGCATACAGAAGGAAGGAGAAGGTTTTTGACAGCTGGAGATGCTTATCTTTCCTTACCACAGGGAGGGCCGGACAAGATGCTGCCTGCCACCTTTCCAGGCTGACATTATCTACACATCAGCAAAGCTGCTGAATGTCAGTCTGTGATAACCAGGGAGCACTTGCTTCCTTATGCAGAAGAGCTCAGCACCACACAACAGCAGCAGATAATGCTTTGTGAGGCGGGGCAGGGGAGGGGAGGCAGAGAGCATGCATTCAGAATACATGCCGTCCTCACAAATTAATTTTGAGGACTCTTTATTCAAACAGGCAATAAAATTACAAATGCTTATGTTAGCTAGAAATCACTATCCGTCTTATTTTGCTAACCCATTGATATTTAACTTACTCTGAGCCTCTCGTTAATATATGGAGTTTGATTTATTGTGGCAGCCATTGAATAGTAATAAAATACCTTTTCTCCCACAATGAGGACAGGTCCAAAAACTGTGGAAGACCAGAGCTGTTGCTGAAATGTAACAGCTTTTTAATGTCCTGGAAGCAATTCAGGTGGACCTGTGCTGGCTGGAGGTGGCACAAGCCCTAGCCATGGAACCACTGTGGAAGGGGTGGGTGCCATTTTGTCAGCACTTGATGCAGCTTTAAACTATCTTTGGGGCCTGGAATGATGTACTGTTTGGAGAAAAAGTTTTTCCAGATCCTATAGAGAGGTTCCCAGCATATAATAATTTAAATATTCAAATTTCCCCACAGGATAGTTTGATGTAATATTACTCCATTGACCCTGTTTGCATATAGTGCTGTATTTATAACAGTGGGTACGTGTCCTCCTGTGGACTAGGGCTCTGCTCATGTTTCTTGGTTGGAGAATCCCTTCACCAGCAAATATACATCTTCCCTATCACAGTAGTCTCTTCAAATAGGGATGCCTATGCAGCAAAGAGCGCTCTCAGTTTTTCCTCCTCACCGTGTAACTGTGAATGTGAGACTCATGAGACCAGGTTGCAGTGGGGCTAGGAAAGGAGTAGCCTCCACAACTTCTTTTTCTGCTGCAGTGTAATGAAACTAGGGATACAAGTGACACAGGATAAGAGTAGGCGAGTGGGAACAGAGGTCTCTGGCCCTGTGATTCACTCAGACGGTCACTTGGGGTGAAAGAGAGTCAGACATTGCTTCCAATTAAAGGGACTGATGATACATTTTTGCAATTCACAGTTAACTTTCCCCCTCCCCTGCAAAACAAACAAACAAACTAAAAAAACAAACTCCAAAGCCCTACAATCCAGGATCAAGAACCAGATCCTTTTTCCCATGGGAGTGCTATCTACCATAAGGACCTTCCTTTCCTATGTCCTCTCCGTGCTTGCCCGTGCATAGCAACTGCTTTGGAGAAGTACTTTTACCAGTGTCACCAGCTGTTTAAGAATACTGGACCTCATTCAGCTGTATCCCTACCTTCTGCAGAGGACATCCGCTCTGTTCCCATATAGGTGAACGCACATACCCTCCAGAGGTGAATAGGAATTTGGATGTGTTACTATGCTTAGAGGGAGACTCAGCTCCAATTTAACACGCCAAGGTGTAGCTGTCTACATAAGAACCTGGTGGCCATGTTCTCATTATGGTCAGTGGACTATATTGTCAATACAGCAAATTGAGCCAGGAGAACTAATGACCAGGCCAAATGTTGGTGCCTGTTGGAGGTGAACTACCTTGACCCTGCCGACTGTGCTCAGTAGAGGCAAGGTTCAGTTGCTTAAATGCAGAATTATTCTGGAGTTATGTCCTGCCTCCCTCCAGGAGGCTGAGGTCTTCCCTAAGCCCCACATCGTAACAGCCAGCCCTATGCGGGTGTCTTGGCTACCCTTTGGTGTCTCAATTGGCACTGAGAGGTGGTACTGGGGAGGTGAACTGGAACCTGGCTCCCCACTGCTTACAATCAGAATCTGGGCATCTTGTTCACATCTTGACGCCTAACATACCACACTTAGCTTTAGGTATCACACCCTGCTGACAAGATCTCACTGCTAGTGTTTCCCACTGGCAAACTCTTGGCAATTTCCCTCTCAGACTGTAGGTTTTTTGGCTCCTGATGTCCTCAGCTTGCTGGATATGGAACCTAGACCCCTCAGAACTCCTGGTTTTGATTTTAGTTAACTCTGGAGTTACAGAGAAAAAAAAAACAACAAGCTCCAGCTTTTCATGAGACGAGAGCTTGGCATGCGGGGCAGGCAGGGATGAATGGGGCAGTGCACAAGGTGTGGTGGAAGAAGTCTCATTGCTATGCTAAGCAGACCTCTTGGCAGACTTGCCAATGTCTTTAATCACTGTCAAATGTGTTCTCAGTCAAATGTTTACAAATGATCCTTCAAATGTATAAACAATTTTATTTTTTTTTTAATAGACACACAGCTAGTAAAATAGTGATTGCTCATTCTTGCTTAAGTGCTGGCAGGAGCTTGGATAGTTGGAAATAGCTGCTATAAAAGGTTTGAGGTCAGGATCCTCTGAGATTTTAAAATATGTCACCAAGTTTTTAACTAGTTTTCCTATGCTGTTTCTCCCTGCCCCCAATTGGTGGGCTTTATGTTTCAGGATCCTGCTGTGCATAAAAGATGTGCATTACCTAAAGGAAAATAAAACTGCCCTTTAGCAGATATATTGCTTTTCAAAACAAATTGGTTTCACTATATTTGGAAGCCCATATGTACTGAAAAAAATCCTTTGACTGAGAAGAGTTACCCAAAACCCATAAAATACATGCACAGCAAATGTCCATGAGCTCAAAGCAGGGAGCTGTTTGGTTGAACTGCAGGAGACATAACACAACTGTAGAACATTTTTTTCTCCTTTCCTTCACTTTTTGCTCATTACTATGCAAAGGCAGTGCTATCTAATGCCAGAAACAACATTTCTGGCTATATCCCTTCTGAGGTATTTACAAAGCTGATACAATGCAAATTAAATAAATTCTGAGGCTTCCCTCAGTTTTTCAGTGAACAGATTTTAAAGACTCCTGTTATACTGCAAAGCAGATTCAGAAGTAGCACCTCCTTGCCAGGCACTCAGTATGGGGCACTGCTTGGGAACATACTTATGCCTCATGTTTTGCTTGAACCTTTGGAGACCAAGGAGAGTCCAAGGATGACCCTGGGCTACGGAGCTTCAGACAACTACCAGAGAGCTAGACCCTGGTGCCACTGCTGAGCTCTTGGATCCCTGATGGGGAAAGCATTTCCCAGAGCTGTAGCTGTCTGAGTGCCTGTGCTTTACCTCTCAGGCATTAGGGGATAGGCAAGGGCTGAGTTACCCGGGGAGTAGGAGGGCACCCCACGAGCTCTACCTGAATTGTCATGCACTATCCATCACAGCCTGGGGAGAAGCTGCCCTCCTTCTCTCAGATACAGAGGGAGATGGAGAACCCTGCATTTGGGAAACAGAGAAATGAGGGGGTGTGAGTTCTCAAGGGAGATTTCTTAAAGATAAAATCTTCACAAGATCAAGACTGCTCCTTTGCGGAGGCAAGGAGATAGCTTGTGAGCCACACCATATAACAATGAGGCGACATCCCATCTTTGGCCCACACTTTTTCATGCCTCCAAAAGCATTCTAGTTCTTCTGTACACTGTTCCTTGACTGAGAACATGAGGGACAAGGCTTCCCTCACCAGCTTCTGGGATAATCTCTTGCTAGTGCTGCCCTGCCCAGGTTTCCCAGGGAAAACTCAGCTGTTTATGCCCTGCCCTTGCTTGTCCCTGTCCCTCTGAATTACTGCCTGAGATGCTGAGACAAGCTGTCCTCCCTTAAAAGTTCAAACAGGGCTTTCTTACCAGCTACAGCTGAGGCTGTTCAGCTTTCCTTTCTCGTCTCGAGCTGGTTAGGGACAAGTATGGGTGAGCTGGCAGCTCTGAGTAGCTCCTGGGAGGAGGAAAGCTGAACAAGCTGCAGGGGAGCAGTAGTTTTTTTGCCTTTGCAGGGCTGCAGTAGGCAGAGTAAATAAGAATACTGCCCCAGAGGGGAAAGTTGAACCTGGGATAGTTGGGGAGGTTTAGCTGTCAAAACCATCTGCCTTGCCTCTCTCCTGGAAGCTGCCTCCTCAGCTGAATGATTCATGAACCACCTCAATTTACAGCTTGGCATAGTCACAGGAATTAAAATTAATGTGTGCTGGCTTTGATACATTAGGCTGTAAGTACAGCATTGCAGGGACAGATACACGTCCTAGTCAGGGTGTGCCTGATATAAGCAGGGATGTCAGCCTCTGCAAGGAGTGTAAGGTGGGTCCCGAGAAGAACAACCCCATCAGCTTTCCTAATGCCACCCATGCCACATATGGGCCAATAACTTTAACACTCCAATCTATTTTTCCTGTGCCAAAGTGTGAGAGGAACCATTCTGTCACCAATTCTCAAGACATTGACCATAACCTGTTTAAAAAACTGCATTCACAAGTTCTGTATCCCCAGGGGACCTTTTTCTAAGATTGAGTACGCTCATACTAAACCCTGCATTTCAGCCCAAAGCAGAAAAGGTATAAAACTATACATCTGCATCCAAGCGCTACCCTTGCTCACTGTTCTTCCACCTCTCCAAATATAATTATTTCTCAAAAAAAAAAGCCTGATTGTGGGAAATCTTTTTAGATTATTTGATTCAAAACTTGTTCCCTCAGCAAGACTTGAATGTTGTTTCTGTTTCTTTCTGGAAAGTTTTAAGAACCTGAGCTGCAAATGTATCTAAATATAATACCTCTAACAGGCAGTATTCACTCACTCAGCCTGCTTTGCATCTCTCCAGTTTCATGAAAACGTCATGGCTTGTAATCATGCTTACCAAGAGGCATGAACAATTATCCTCATCACTTCCCTGCTATCTGAGATGATCTTGGGAAAAAATTAGGGTTTTACTGGCCTAAAGATCTGTACAGCAGAACCAGAGATAACATGAGTGAGCTGAAGTAAGCGTATCTCTTAAAAATCTACACTTGGTTTGATCTGCCAGGTATGCCCTGGGTGGTCATCACTATATCAATCTAGTTTCTTCCTTTCGTTTATATAACGAGTGATCTCAAAACTTTAAAAGGTATTGGGAGAGCAGCCTGTGGGATTTTCTAGAACTGGGGGATAAACAAGGCAGTTTCAAACTACACTGAGCCAAAGAGAAAGGACAAAAGATGACTTAAGGACTCCAAAAACCTCAAAAAGTAATAAAAGCTCCAATCGCTCTCTGTGAAGTTATAAAGATAAAAACAAACAAACAAACCCAAGCAAAGCCTCTTCAGTGAATTGCATTTAGATCCAGACAGTGTTATGAATGATTCAAGGACAGATTTAGGTCCCATTGCACTATTTTTCTTTCTCCCCCTTCCCCTGTTTCCTCCTCTGCCCTTTCCCCAGACAGACACACTGTGCCCTCTGCAAGCCAAGTGTGAAATAGCTGCCTTCATTCATGTGTGACCCGCATCAGCCCGCCGGGAGTGGGAAGGGAGGGAGTTTTTCCTCCTGATTGCTGAATGCATAGGGTCATAGGCAAGACTCATAAAGTGTGTTAGACAACTATATCGCCTCAATCTGCTCATGGTATGAATCCCACAAGGTCCCTCACATAAGCATTCAGAATTGCACCGCCAGTGCCTCTGAGGTGCATGGATCTGCTCTGCTCTAGAGCCAGTTGCACAATTTTACAGCAGTGGTAAAGACCAGCTTCAGTAACACCATTCTGCCAGGCTGGGGCAGCTGGAGAAAAAAATCCCCTGGGGATTGCTGACGGCCAGCACCTTGTCCTCTCTAACTCCTGTTCTCCCACAGCTTGTTCAGGTTAAAGTAGAAAAATGGGAACCCCCATCTTAGTACAAATCTCAGTTTAGTGTCACGTCTATGTCTGAACCATCTAAAACATGCCACCTACTTTATTCTTTTGTATGCTTCTGGCGTACAATCGCTGAGATTGTGAGGACAGGGTTATTTCTTGCTTAGGAGTCATCTAAAAAGAAAGCAGCGAGGAAAGCTCTCCTGTTACAAATAGTTGCTCCCCCCAATGTGAGCTTTGCTAACATAAGCCAAATCTTGCAGTGACAGGGAGCTGAAGCAGCCCAACACCACATATATGAAACTGAAAAATAAACGGAAATTGCAGCTTTGCTTTTATCAGCCTGCAGGCAGCTGGATCTTTTTTGTCTCGGCTAGCAGAAGAACCCCACCTCTCTTCTCCAGCAATAGATCTGGAGGCTAAGAATAGACACGGCAAGCTCCTTTGACAGGCTTCAGTGCTGTCTCTTGAGAAAAAGCAGGCAATCAACAGTCCATCAAGTTAAGAATCTGAGGAGAAAAAGACAGCCCAGGAAGCACAGGACCAGTGTATCGACTAACTGCCTTGTTCACCATTCGTTTAGGTGTCACCTGTTGCTGGAGAGGTTTTGCTTTTCTCTCCTGGGCTTGATTACATCAGTGTGTGATGCTTCCTTCACTACTTCCTTCCTCCATCCACCCCAAAAAAAGAAAAAAAAAAATTAAATTTAAAGCCATGCTTATAGGGGAAGCAGGGTTCAATTAGCTTACAAAAATATAATTTTCATGGTGCCCTAGAAACAGACATGGTGAAAAGGGGAGCACTTCAATAACAGTGTTTAGAAGTTGTGCAGTGCTGTGTGCATTCAAAGCGTGTTACTTTGACCTCAGCAATCAGCACAAGCCTCCTGCAACAGAGCTTGGAGACTGTCATCACTTCCGTCTAGGGCTGCTGATGTGGATTGTACAGCTAGTTTAAATAAGAAGAGTAGTTATGGTTTATTCAATTGTGGAATACCTAGATCTAACAATAGATTCTAATTTTCATAGGAATGATTATGAGCCTATGGAGCATTTTTCCAGCTATGCTGTCTGAAAAGCAGTGTGTAAAGACCAGCTTGTGGCTGCTTCTTAAATGTCAGTGACTACTTCGTCTGCTTTTCCACAGGCAAAGTGGCCACCGTATTTTTGAAGAAGAATAAATGAAATTATTGCCTGACTTCACACGAGCAAGGTGGAAATGGTCAGTAGCCTGATTTTCCATAGGAATGTTGCCTAGGAAACATCATCCTGTGGTAGCTATACATTTAGTAAGGACATATTAACTTTGTCTCTGAGGAAATACAGCAAGAAAATGCTTCTAAAAGGAAGGGATGAGAGGCGACAAAGCCCCCATCCTCCATCCCATCCTTGCTCTCCTGGCAGTCAAGGCATATCACTTGCCTGCTCAAGGACCTTGGGATGTTCTTGGTCCTCACTACTACACTAATTGCTAAATTAAGGTTATCCAAACTTCTCTTTGTCTTTGGTCCAGCTCCAGAGGCACCTGACAGCTGGTGGAGTAAGGCTATGATGGACCTACCTGTGCCACGATGGGGGGCATGATGACTGGGGATCTGAGGATGGCACTGGCTCTGCTCCAAAATGCCTGTGTAGATATAGCCCTAATCCTTGAAACACCTTTCTGAGACAGAGAGATAGCATCATTAAAGAAGGAGAGGTGGCAGAATCAGAAGTAATGAAGATCCTGTCAGTACCAAGATAGCAAGGGGAGAAGAGAATAAAAGCTTTAGGGGAAAAAAGACAGCGCCCAGGAGGGAGGGAAGCAAATACCACTCTTCCAAAGGAACAAGAGCTGTAATTGAAAGCATACAGAAAACAAAGCACAGCAGTTTGGAAACATGTTGAAGTTGAGATGATATTGTCAATAAGGAGGAGATAAGCCACCTTTTGTTCTTTCACAAGTACCTGGTGAATCAGCGAACAATTTTCATTATGAGAAAACCTGAAAAAAAAAAAGGTCTTGTACACAAAGACAGGAAAAAACTGGAACTAGTGAATAAGGGCTTCAATACAAGATAAAAATAAGTAGATGTCAAAGCTAGCTAAAAATCTAGTGATATGTGTAATGCCACATGCGATATTGATTTCCTGGAAAGAGAGGGTCAAGGACAGGTGACTCGCATAATTTCAGAAGAAATGCCCTTTTCCATCCAGCACTGCAATCATTGTGGCATCACTGCATTTCCCATGAGTGCAAACACAATAATGCTATAGCGCACTTTTCTCTTTGCCTCTCAGAAGCACTCTTTTTGTTTGCTTGTTCATTTTTTTGAGGTGTAATAGTTGTGCATATATATAATAGAAAATGAAAATTGAGGTACTGTTTAGAGAAACTGAGGCTCAAAAGTTAAGATTTTAAATCCCATTTTTTTGTTCATTCCTTTGCTGTAAATCAGAAAGATTTGGGTATCTTCTAGCACTATGTTTGTGTTCTGCAGCCATGCAAATATTCTCTGCTGGTTGACACTTTCACTGGAATTTTGCTTTGTGGCTTGCCGAGGAAAACATTTTCAAGCAGTTAAGGCCAGTCCAACAGTAAGATTCACAAAAACTCTTAGAAATTTAAAAATAACAGAATATAAAGAAACTACCTACTGTCTGTCTTTTTTCTTAACAGGATCTTGGGTCTTTCATGATCAATTTGTCTAACCTACTCTTTACAGTCCTCCAGTGGTGGAATGGTTAGCTGTCCTTTTCATCAGGAAACATTACCCTATGACTATCCTAAATTTCCCTTGCTTCTTTTTAAGCTCACTGCTGCTTGTCCTAGCCCTGTTAGGGATGGGGAAAAAATTCCTTTTTGCTTTCATTCTATGTCTTGATCATAGACCCAAAAATAGTTTTCAACTTTCTTTTCAGCCTTTTTTAGAAAAAAAATAATGTACCCAAGCATCTCATGTACAACATCCACATCCAGTGCTCAACAAATTTTCCCAAGAGAACCTACAGGTTTAATCATGTATGCTCATGATATTTACTCATGATAGCAGTCTACTAACTCCAGCCAAGATCTTCCCAGTGCTAAATAGAATAGGAAGATTACTAGAATAGGGAGATAGCCAGCAGGCCTGCGTGGATGAATAAGAAACCGCTGGACAAGCTCAGGACCAAAAAGAAGGCCATAGGAGGGTGGAAGCAGGGATGGGTAGAATGGGCAGAATACAGAGAAATGGTCCGAGTGGTCAGGAGCAAGATCAGGCAAGTGAAAGCCCAGGCAGAACTAAATCTAGCCAAGAAGCTCAAAGACGATAAGAAAAACTTCTACAGATATATCAGAGACGAAGGCAAGACTAGGGAAGTTGTGGGCCCCCTCCGGAAGGAAACGGGAGACCTGGCCACCCAGGATATGGATAAGGCTGAGCTACTGAACAACTTTTTTGCCTCAGTCTTCACCTTCAAGGGATCAAACCACACTACCCAAGTCATAGAAGGCAAAAACAGGAGCTCTGCAAATGAAGAACCGCCCACGGTACAAGAAGATCAGGTTCAAGACCTCTTAAGGAACCTGAAGGTGCATAGGTCCATGGGACCTGATGAAATCCATCCACAGGTCCTGAGGGAGCTGGCAGATGAAGTTGCTAAACTGTTTTCCATCATATTTGAGAAATCGTGGCAGTCTGGCGAAGTTCCTGCAGATTGGAAAAGGGCAACATAACCCCGATATTCAAAAGGTAAAAAAGAAGACCCAGGGAACTATAGGCCAGTCAGTCTCACCTCTGTGCCTGGCAAGATTATGGAGCAGATCCTCCTGGAATCTCTGCTAAGACACATGGAAAATAAGGAGGTGATTAGAGACAACCAACATGGCTTCACCAAGGGCAAATCATGCCTGACAAATTTGGTGGCCTTTTATTATACTGCCACACACTTGGCGGACAGGGGCAGAGCAACTGACGTCATCTACCTGGACTTGTGCAAAGCGTTAGACACTGTCCCGCGTGACATCCTGGTCTCAAAATTGGAAACTAATGGATTCGATGGATAGACCACTCGGTGGATAAGGAGCTGGCTGGATGGTCACACTCAAAGGGTTGTGGTCAATGGCTCAATGTCCAATTGGTGGCCAGTGACGAGTGGTGTTCCTCAGGGGTCTGTACTGGGACCCGTGCTGTTCAACATCTTTGTTGGAGACATGGACAGTGGGATAGAGTGCACCCTCCACAAGTTTGCCGATGACACCAAACTCGGTGGTGCGGTCGACACGCTGGAGGGAAGAAATACCATCCAGGGGGACCTGGACAGGCTTGAGAGGTGGGCTCATGCAAATTGCATGAAGTTTAACCAAGCCAAGTACAGGGTCTTGCACCTGGGACATGGCAATCCCAGGCACAAATACAGGTTGGGCGGAGAATGGCTAGAAAGCAGCCCTGAGGAGAAGGACTTGGGGATGTTGGTGAATGAGAAACTTAACATGAGCTGACAATGTGCACTGGCAGCCCAGAAAGCCAACTATATCCTGGGCTGCATCAAGAGAAGTGTGGCCAGCAGGTCATGCGAGGTGATTCTGCCCCTCTACTCTGCGCTCGTGGGACCCCACCTGGAGTACTGTGTCTAGCTTTGGAGTCCTCAACACAGGAAGGACATGGATCTGTCAGAACGGGTCCAGAGGAGGGCCACGAAGATGATCAGAGGAGTGGAGCACCTCTCCTATGAGGACAGGCTGAGAGAGCTGGGATTGTTCAGCCTGGAGAAGAGAAGGCTCCGGGGAGACCTTATAGCGGCCTTTCAATATCTGATGGGAGCCTATAGGAAAGCCAGAGAGGGACTCTGTCAGGAAGTGTAGTGACAGGACAAGGGGTAACGGTTTTAAATTGAAAGAGGGGAGATTTAGATTAGATAGCAGAAAGAAATTCTTTCCTGTGAGGGTGATGAGGCACTGGAACAGGTTGCCCAGGGAAGTTGTGGATGCCCCATCCCTGCAAGTGTTCAAGGCCAGGCTGGATAAGGCTTTGAGCAACCTGCTCTAGCGGGAGGTGTCTCTGCCCATGGCAGAGGGGTTGGAACCCAATGATCTTTAAGGTCCCTTCCTTGATTCTATGATTCTATGATTATTCAACCAGCTATGTGGGTTTATCTATTGTCTCCTGAGTCTGATGCTGTCTTTTCCCTGCAGGAGGGCAAAGCTCTTTGACTGCAGCAGATAATCACTGTAAGTGTTCTAGTCCAAGGTGCACTATGTTGGGGTTATGCCCTCTGTTATGGGATCTCTTCGTTGGTATCAGAGCCAAAATCCAGGCAGAGCTTTCTCTGCAGTAGAACTACAGTCCTCTTCCAAGGCCAGTGATTGCTCCTGTCAAACCATATCATTTGTCTTGAATACAAATGCAAGTGACAGTATGATGTTATGACCTTGTCCTATAATTGCTCCTGTAAGCCCAAGAGTCTTGACCTCCTGGACTTCAGAGGGATGCTTGGATTTTTTTTAAACTATTTTTGCCATCATTATAATTTTACAGTGTGGTCCTGGGTATGTTAGGCAGTCAGAGATGATCTTCAGGCCATCAACTGACTTAGCAATGAGCGGCGTAGATGCTCTGAGGTGAAGTCTCTAGTATCTATTAAGGCTAAAATAAAGATGGAAATGGCAATATGAATAGTCCGTGTTATCCATATTGGCAGATATGGCCCTTTCTAGGGAACTCCCTTTCACCTCCAGACTCCATATCTTTGCAATAAAGACCCAGCTGAATGTGAGTATTTCTGGATCACCTGGGAGATCCTGAAACCATCACAGGAACAAATGGACTCTACATATATGGGCAATGCATTTAGCAATAAGTAGCACAGTCATCAGTGGAGAGTCCTCTGCTTGTGAAGGCCATTTAGCTTTCAGCAGTTACTATCCAAATGCAGTGACGGCAGGAATACCCTTTGTGGGGAAGAACTTAAAAAAGGAGCACTCAAAGACCCCACACAGAGACTCTGCTGGTATAAAGTGGCACAGAGCTGCTTCAGCAACTGTGCTATGGAGAGTGGTAATGAGGTGTCTCTTCTGTTCCATTCTGTAACTTTACACAAGGTGTCACAGCACAGCAGAACAGTACAGGAGCCATGCTTGCCAGGGAAAGTATAAGCTCTTATCAGGTCATCTCTCCTTTCCTATAATATCTCTGACAGGCTAAGGCTAAAGTGGCCTGCAGCATTTTGCCATCCTCTCTTTTGAAGGAAGTTTGTCACCTGGCTCTCTCAATTCCAGAAGTTTCTCCTGTTACTCACTGTCTTGCCTTGCATTAAGTGATGTTTCTTGTCATACACATTGGCACACCAAGTTTAACCCGCCATTGCTGCCAAAGTGCTATCTTCGTAGTTACTCCATTTCTTCACTTTCTACATGAAACAAATCGCTCATTCAAAATATCATTCATATGTTCCTTTTCCCAGCACATGCAGGGTGTACAGATCAGCTGCAAAATGCTCTTCTGACACCAGCTTGCCGTTTTTGCCCAAAGAAGAGTTACATATTGCATGACACATACACACACGTCTAGTAACATCTCTGGAGCAGGGAATGAGTAACTCTTCCCTTGTGGCAGACCAAAAAGACCTTTGACAGGCTGCAGACTAACACATACTTCAGTGGTGTGAGAATGGACATGCCGGATATAAACCGAAAGACCATTCAGGTCTGTCTGACTATGCCCAAGAAAAGGTTGCAAGAAATGAGAAATATAATGTGAGGATTTTACACAACGTGTTTTCTCAGCTTCCAGCAACTCCTGGTTTATGAAAAATAGTAATAAATAGCAAACATTCAGAGGACAATAATAAGGGGTGGACTGAGGCAGAGGACACATAAAACAGAAGAAACATGGGGCAGGTCATTTGTAACAAAGACATAGGCTGCACCTAGCCCTTGAGAAGATAGGTTTTCACACGTGTAATAGACAGCAAAATCATATTTGAATAAAACTACTTACCAGGGAAATGTTAGCAGCTGAAGGGACAGTTACTTTAACTGTTACTTTGACTGTTACTGTCTGCTCTGGTCAGCAACTATAGACCTGGGAGAGGGACAGAAACCACGGATTACTGGTAGCAAAGTTTCTTGAGGAGGGGCTGAGCTTTGTCAAATTTAGTGCATAAGAACAGATGCAATGAGTAATGAGTTTTTGTTATCCTGTGGATGCACATGTGAAAGAAAGAGGGAGAAAGTGTGGTCAGGATTTGACATAAATCAGCATGACTCTACTAGCTTTGATGGAGCTCTGGTAGAGCTTTCCTGAGTTATCCTGCCTATGTCACCCACATATGTAAGAAGCAGGGTTAGTAACTGAAGTTGTATAAAGACATAAAATAACTTTATATGGAAAATTGTAGATACTGATAGTGATAACTGCTGTTTTCTGACAAAGAAGGAGACCCATGCATCCATCAATTTGTTCAGGGGGATTACCATCAACTATAATTTAGGATGTGGTAGATGCTGGCTTCAGTAGAGCTCTGCAAGAGTTTTAAATGGCAAACAAACAGAAGCAGTCATAAATTGAGGCTAGAGATTTTGTTCAGATTAGAGTGAATGATCCAAGCTGCTTTTCTGCAGTATTAATCCCAACTAGCTTGTTTCTGGAATTCCCAGTATTTTGTGACCTGAGGGTGTTGAGACATCTAACACTTGAAAGTGACGGGGCCTTATCTGAATTATCTGTATTATCTGAATCCATCTGAACCTGTTGAAAAGTCTCAGTTCAGGATGAAATTCATTCATTCCTGGGAATGTGTGTTGAATTAACTTGGTGGTTTTTTTTTTCCTCCTTTTAATAGACAAAGCTGCCATTTATTGACCAGAAAGGAGCACATCACCCTGTTGCTCCTTGACATTCCATAACTCCAGGACCCCCAACCATTTCTGCAAGAACACATTGAAGAAATATTCCAAAACAAGACTTTTGGGTGAATTCCCAAAAGCTCTAAATACAATCATAATATTCTTCAAGCTATCATAACCATTGATTTCACCTTAATTTTAAATGGGCTCACTATGACAGTAAAGCATTTGAACTTTATTTTTTGAATAGCAGTATTTTTATAGAAAACTGTCTAATTAGCTTATGTGATTTCCATTTTCTGCTTTAATGGTGATAAACGACATTTCATTCAGGCCAAAATGAACATCATCACAGAACTATGCTGAAGAAACCGCTATTTTACCTTTGACCTTAACTAATTTCTTCTCGATGAAGATGAAACATATTTCTGCCTGAGATACTGGGTCATATCCTCAAGTAAAGCCACATGCATTTGAGTTTAAGGGAGGAAAATGCTAACAGCTTTAATGTTCCCATAGTCAATTTGACAGGGGTAAATAACTCATTTTTTATGGGCAAAGGCTGCATTTTGAGTAAATCTTTGTTTCTGATTGATGATAAATGAAAGGCTGATGCGATGATCATACTTGATAGTGTTTGGGGAAAATGATGATGTATCTGTCTATTTGATGGATTCCTATTCTAGCCATAGCTGGCAATATAGGATCCTGGGAATACGATTGCAATTTTTTTCCAAAAATCCTTCCCAGTAAACAATTCTTCACTGTGAGAACGATATATCAAAATTAATTAGGCATGTGTGGGAGTACATGTATGTTTATATGTGTGTATGAAAGAGCAATTTTGGATTGAAAAAAACATAGGCAAATTCCTAATAGACTATAAATCCTGTACTGGTTAAAATTAAATTCTAGGCCCTTTGCCTGCAAGATGGCAAAAAATACTCAACAGACTGCCTTGAGAAGCACTTCCAACCCAGAGTTTTTTTGTGTCCTGTAGTGGGGACCATGTTCTGCTGTGCCCTGGTGTGGCAGACCAAAAAGCCAATGAATGCAGCACTACTCACAGTCACCCTAGGCTATTCATACTGATTTTATTGTGACTTTTATAAATTCACAATATTTTAATCTATACCTTCAGATTCAGGTAGGCTGTGGGTTATGGAAGATGGGGGAACTAGAAGTTTTAGGAAGTTGAAGGGGTTTTGGTGAAAAGAAGATGCAAAGATGTGAAGAAGGATAAAGCAGTTGGAGATTTTCAGACATACAAATCGCTGTATGTTTTGATGAAAACTCTTTGTACTGAAATGATTAACATTGGTAATTAAATTGTCACTTTTAGATTTCAGGATTAGTAGTTGATGGAGATGAATGGGAAAAGTCACACCTCTCAGGTCATTTGCTCCAAGCTTTTCAAGATTACTTTCATAACCACAAAAGTTAGCACCTAATACCATGAGCAGCAGTAGTGCTATGGCCTGGGTTCCTCAGCTCTGCATCTGCAGTGAAATGCTCTAACACTTAATAGGGTCTGAGAGCAGAATGGGGGTCTGCATGTTTGGAAGCAACTGTAGCCCTTCAAACTCTGGGGAGGGCTCCTGCCCCTCTAGCGTGGCTCCTCTGCTGCCTGGTCAACGGGAGGTACATACTGCAGCCTTTTCACCCATGGGGTCATTTAGAGCATCTCTCTCTCTCTCTCTCTCTCTCTCTCTGAGCCAGCCACTGGTTTTCAGAAAATTGGTAGAAACATTATCTTTTATATGCTTGTCCTTATTTGGATGTTGTCCCAAGTTAAAAATTTGTTTGACTTGAGTGAACAGATATTAATGTACCTAAACGCACACAAGAAACTTTGTTTTCTCAGAAAGCAAGGTAAACTACAGTCCAGTTTTTCAGGTAGCATCAGTATGTGCATATGCCAGCTTCTTCCAGCTGAGGGTAGGGCTGAATCTGTGTCCTGCTGAAGGCTAGATGACAAACTCATCACTGCCAGACAGCAGCAGCCCTGCCTTGGGGACAGTGGGGTGCATGCCAACTTTAAAACCTTTGATAACACCTTTCAGAGCCTAGGGTACTTTTGAGAGTTTTGTTTGGGATTCAAGGTTGAAAAAACCTTTCTCCATTGGTACACCTGCTGCTTAGTGCCTGTGTCCTGTTATTTCAGTTTACTACTAACCTTTTGCTTACCCCTGCCCCTTTTTTTATAAAACCTATGGAACAAATCAGCTAATTGGGAAAGAAGTGACTATTGTGCTGATTCATACCCATCAATAGCTTTCTTAACAAACTTTTGAATGGAAAAACAGTACTACTGCTGATGGTCCATGAGGAACAAAATAACTCTGCCTGATATTCAGGTCTGCAGCTAAATTAACAGAATTGGCAGTGGCGATAGAACAAGATTAGAACAAGATACTTCCATTTCCAAATTGACTCAACTGATGCACAGTACTCACAAAGAAAGAATGTCATTTTAAAGTTATTTCTTAGGCACTAGCAAAATTTAAGCAAAAAATCTTTGTAAGTGATGCATAGCTTACTGCAAAATCCTTTCACAAGCTAAGAGGACATCATTGGGTCAGTATAAAGATCCATTACTTGAGCTTTCTCCACCTATTCAGTCACTGTGAAGAGGAGGTGAAAATCACCTATGTCTTGCCTTCTACACTACAGAAGTAAAATCTCATCACTTTTAGATATGCATTCCCAAAGGAAGTATTAGGTAATATGATATTCAGAGCAGTAGCACTTAACATTTAAGCCTCGCTGAATTCACAGCTGCTGTGACAGGTACCTGGTCTTAAACACACCAGGAAAGAGAGCTAGGTACCACAGCACACAATTCACAGCAGCTGGTGTGCTGTGGGGAAAACTGTCTTTCCTGGTTAGCAGAAAAGACTGAGGAACAGAGTTTTCTACGGTTTGTCCCTCAAGGCCAGGTTCAGATTCACCTCAGGTCAATCAGAAAGTGCTTGTTACCAACTGGGAGGCCGATTATTTGTATCCTCTTGCTTATAGTTTTCTTTTTTAAGGACCAAAGTGGTGGCAGTTGTTTCTAGCAGCGGATGGAGACCATCCTGAACAGCGCTGGGCTGCTTGGTGTTCAGCCCTGCTGCTGGCCAAATATCTCTCCTAGGTGGGAGAAGGGGAGGTAGAAAAGGGAGAGAAAAGGACTGTATCATTGTTAATTTAATGCCTACTTGCCATTAATGCCTGCATAGAGCATTGAGGGCTTTTCCTCTCAGAGGGAGAATTTGGCACTCGTTTACTGTTATATATATTGACTATGGTCTGTCTTTTATTGTTTACTTATTATGTGTAAACACTTATGTGTTTTATTGTTTACTAACTGTTGCTCCAGGTGAACTAGAATTCTGTAAGAATTCCATATTCATGTTTTCAGATAGGTTTAGATGTCTTATGAATGGTATCGTGGATGTAGTAATGCACTTCAGTCATAACAGGGAAGCAGCAATATATTTATCGATATAAAACAGTGATTTAACAAAGTTTGGTAATAAATGCAGCAGTGGTTTAACAAGATTCAATGGAAAGGTACATTGTTTATTTACTGTATAGAGGACAGGGTCAGATAAAACTGTCAGGGAGACCCTCTCCTTGTCATGAGGTTCAGAAAGGACCCCTTCGCTTCCTGAACTCTGCTCAGAGAGGAGTCTAGGTGCAGCTGGATCCAGTCCTAGCCCCAGACTTGGTCAACAGTTTATGTCTGAAGGATTATATGTGCACAATCACTGTACAATGAAGCTAAGTGAAGCTTCAAAGTTTAGCAAGCTATTAGTCATTTACTGAGGGTCTGTTGTGGCAAGGAATCTCTCAATCTCTAGGTGTAACCTTGACAGGTGTCCCTACCCAAGTGGAGATGCTGGCATGCAGCCCCCTGCAGTGCAGGAGATCTCAAAGGGCTCTTGGGCTGCTCACTATTTGTGGTAGTAAGATAATTGGTTCATAGTCATATTTACATACTAACTGCAGATGTTAGTTTCTTCCAAATTTGTCCTGAGTTGGACATTGACCAGCACTGCGGTTAGGTGGGTGCATTGCCATAAATTAGGCCTTGGCTGTTGTGTTGTTATCTGTTTTCCCCAAATCCACTTTGAGCTGGATGCAGCCATCGTGACCAGATGCATCCATCACCACTGGCAGTTATCACTTGAGCAGGACTACAGGAAAAAGTCAGGTTGGGTGTGTGGGGAGATGAAGCACACCATCACAGATGGTTAAATTATTCTTATTAACTTGAAAGAAATATTAAAACAGGGAGACCTTTATTCTCACACATGAGATGCTATTAATTAGGTTAATTAGGTTAGATATCACTTAATAAGATCCTTTGGAGTTCAGACATAGCTTCTGTCTTATTCAGTGCTTTATCAACTCACTTCAGTGTATTAAATACGGGTGATTATTGTGATGTTATAGTCCTAGGAGTGTCCCCTTAACTGGATCAATTCCAGCAAATGGTCTGGAGTGCATCACACCTTTATCACTACCCCATAAAAATGGAACCCAAACATTGCAGACTGTCGTGAAAAGACTTGGTTTTATGAATGAGAGGTTTGATCAGACTGTGATTGGTTGCAGTCTGAATCAATGTTATTTATTAAATAGGGATTTTTTTAATGGGAAATCAAGTGACAGAAGTTTGCAATATACCTCCTTTTCTTCCTCGGGGTTTTGCCTAACATTTTTAATCATGCTTGTGGACTATATTAGGCAATAATTCATTATGGATCTGATCCAAAGACCGTTTAAGTCAATGAAGGCAATCCCATATAATTCACAGACTGCCATTCACTGCAACGGGCTTTGGACCAGCCCCAGCAGCTATGTAGTCCATGCTGACAAAGCTCATCCTCAGAGAGTATAGCAGTTCTCTATCAGCCTGACCAGTAAATTATTACTGGAAATTTTAGTTTCTTTTCTCTGTTTTGATTATGACTATCATGTAAATTTTCCCATCTGCACTTCATTAGATATGTTAAGATGAGCAGCTGTGATCCCCAGGGCTGACTCCAGAGTATCATAATAACTACATCCAATGGTCTGCTAAGTGGCAAAAGGAGTCAATTCTCCTTTACTCTTTTCAGGCTGCACCTGGAAGGCTGGCATGGCTATAGAAATTAGGGTTTTTTCCCATTAAATAAACCACATACATTCACAGAGACCATTAACATGGTACTACTGCGGATGTTTACAGGATACAAGATGAGCTCCTTAAGGTCCTCCACAGGAATTTAGTGCAAACAACCAAAAAAGAAATGTGAATGCTACCCATGTCTCACTTCAGTGTGCATTCAGATTCTTCACAATGAGAACTAAATTTACAGAGAGGCTTCCCTATGATTTCTACTTTGGCATACAAAGCTTTTTCACTCTGAGTTGTATATAGAGGATGGATTGTAAATGCACAAATCCAGCTGTGCTCCATTTTTATAAGGCATGTAAGAGTTTGGGTTTACATAAATTATTAAAACAAATCTGTGTGAAAAACCTGCACTGTCAAGTGAACTGCACATACAAGCAGAAATCATGTTTTGAATACATGGGTCCTTTAAAAAGCCACCTTTAAAAAATAAATTCTTTTCAATTTGCCACTAATTCGAAGAGCATATATATTTTATATGCTCTCCAGCTATAATCTGGAGAGTTTAATGCCAAAATTAATCTCTCACAGTGAGACCTGGACAGGCTGGAGAGCTGGGCAGAGAGGAACCTGATGAACTTGAATAAAAGCAAGTGTGGGGTGCTACACCTGGGGAGAAATAACCCCATGCACCAGTACAGGTTGGGGGCTGACTTGCTGGAGAGCAGCTCTGAGGAGAAAGACCTAGGAGTCCTGGTGGACAACAGGATGACCATGAGCCAGCAATGTGCCCTTGCGGCCAAGAAGGCAAATGGCATCCTGGGGTGCATCAAGAAGAGTGTGACCAGCAGGTTGAGAGAGGTTATCCTGCCCCTCTACTCTGCCCTGGTGAGACCCCATCTGGAGTAGTGTGTGCAGTTCTGGGCTCCCCAGTTCAAGAAGGTCAGGGAACTGCTGGAGAGGGTACAACAAAGGGCCACAAAGATGATTAGGGGCCTGGAGCATCTCCCTTACAAGGAGAGGCTGAGGGACTTGGGTCTTTTTAGTTTAGAGAAGAGAAATCAGAGGGGGGATCTGATCCATGCTTATAAATACTTAAAGGGTGGGTGTCAGGAGGATGGGGTCAGTCTTTTTTCAGTAACAGGACAAGAGGAGATCGGCACAAACTTGAATATAAGAAGTTCCACCTAAACATGAGGAGAAACTTCTTTCCTTTGAGGGTGGCAGAGCACTGGAACAGGCTGCCCAGAGAGGTGGTGGAGTCTCCTTCTCTGGAGACATTCCAAACCTGCCTGGACAAGTTCCTGTGCAACCTGCTCTAGGTGGACCTGGTTTGGCAGGGGGGTTGGACTAGATGATCTCCAGAGGTCCCTTCCAACCCCATGTGATTCTGTGATTCTGTGAAATAACTTGCAGTCTGCCTTTTCTACCTCCAGATTTCTAGCAGTTAATGAACGGGTTTTGTCTTGAAAACATCCCCTTTTCCTTTAATACCTTATCAAATGTAATCTTCCAAATTCCCTACATGAAGTAGCACCACTTCCCAAAGGCAGAGCCAGGATGCTTAGGGCCGTATCAGCCTGTCATTTCCACACAGTCTTGCACAGAGATTGGTGAGGGAGAGATAGGCAGCAGGGAATGGAACAGGGAAACCCTACCAGTCCAGAACACACATATGTTTATCACTTCAGTGATGCAGAATGATTCTTGGAAACAACAAAAAGATGCATTTGGAAAAAATAAAAAAATCCTCTACTCACTATCTTCTATAGAATGGTTTAACAACAAACCATTTCTCTCTACTCTGCTGAGTAAAGCACCCTATTTCCATTTCCATTATGAGGAAATAATTTAAATACTGTGGTGGAAAATCTTTTCTATATCCTATTTATCAACCAAAGACTTGAAATCAACTTGGTTTGGTTTTTATGTTCTTTATTGAAAAGAAAGCCTCAGCAAATCTTGTATCTGTTACCATTATTGATCTAAATTCTGCTTTTTATATCCTCTGTAAAAATAAGCTAATTGAAGAAACCATTTTTATTTTAAAGAAACCATTAGTGCTGAAATCTGTTAAATCATAAGAAGAATGTAGTTTACTTTTATTTGCATTTTTATATCTTTACAGACACTATGGCTATGCCAGATTTAATAGCAAAAGGGGAAAATGTTATTGTGAAAGATGTGATCTGGAACATTACTAACCCATGCCTTAGTAATGTTTGGTTGAGGCAATGAGAAGACTTAAAATAATGGAGCAAAAGTAGGAGTGCTATGGGATAGCTGGCTAATTTTCTCACAACCGTATTTTTTATTACCCTAACAATTACTTTGTAAGCAAAAAGTTTAAATAACCATGTTAATTGCATTGATTAGTGCTTGCTACAGCATTTCCCACTAATGATCAGATCTGTCCTAGGCTGTCTCACCGATGCTTTGCAGACAGCTCTGCTCACAAGAAGGCGTTTCATACCATTGAAATGCTACTTGTCAGAACAGAGCTCTGTTGCCTTTCTACCAATAACTTCCCCTATTCTACAGGGAGGTCCGTGTGAGCTATGTCTGCAGCTAAGGCCACCCCTTGAGGTAATGTTTGAAGGAATCAGGGACGGGTTTAAACCTCGATCAGAATCAGTCAAGGTTGCATTTGCTTTCTGGTGGACCAGAAAGTCCACAAAAATGAGTTATTTGGATTATATACATTTAGGCTGGGGAGAATCTGATGATTTGAAATGCTCCATTACATCCCTGGACAAAGACATAAAATGACCCTAGCTGGCTGTCAGAGATTCCCCTGCCCTGCAGAGAGCAGTGACAAACGTTTCCATGTGGGGCACAGTAAAGCAAGTGGTGACACCATCCTCTGAGCTCAGCTGTCAGCCACAACAGCATCTCGTGACACAATTTATGCACTGCGTTCAGTAGATTTAACAAAAAACACTTCAGTATCATGATGGTACCTTTGGTAATAAACCTAAAGGCTATGAGGCATTTGCAGCTAGCCTGATGGTTGAGTCCACCCTCATGTCATGTTTTCTTATTATAGTCTTTTTTTGCACAAAGTATTCACTTGATTCAAGGTGAATTAAGATGACCCCTCTGAGCTGTGGGCACCTGATGTGTGAGGCAGTGTTTTACCACAGCCTCACACATGGTAACATCATGATTTCTGGAGGGAAAGTAACTTGGCTACAAAGGATTTCAAGGATGCATAAAGGTTAGGTTTACTCAGCTCTTCTATGTCATTTCACTGGATAGCAAAGAACCATCTTGGATTAAATGCTACAGTCAATACATTTTTAAACCGATTGAAATGTCCAGTGAGTGAAAACAAAAAAGCTTGCCTAGGCTGAAAATAAGCCCTCTGCTCCTTTCCCCACTGTATTGCACACTAGTCCTTGCTGAATTGCCTTTTAGATATTTCCACATCTTTTGTTCTTCACCACCATCTCTACTTTATTTCCCCCCATCTGCGCATCATGCCTCATTCATCACTGGCTGCATTTGCATTCATTCAGCAAGAGGTCAAGCCCTTAGTCTACTCCTTGGGACAGAAAGGTTTGTCTTTGTTTGGGTAGGAGATACATGCACACGTTTTTTCTTCAAAGAGAAAATAAGTAGACAACAGAACCCTTAAAAGAGTGCTTAATTTAGATGACAACTCCTGAATAATTTGGGCTTTAAGTAAAAAAAAAAGTATGATAAACCTGAAATATATTTTCAAAACATGTTAATATGATTATGAGGGGTTTTTCCTATCATTGTGGTGGATCTAAATGTAATTCACATATGACCCTTGAGAGAAGAGGTTGTCACCTACTGTGTGGCTATTCACCAGGCTGCCCAGTAAAGCCCAGAGCACCCATTTAAATATCATTGTAAGAGATCAGTTGGTTTCAGAAGCAAGAGGAACTGAGCTGAACAGTAATCTGCAAGGACCAAATTATGGTCCAAGCAGTGGAGGAGAGCTCTGAGGGGCAAACGACATTCTTCATGCTGCTATGCATGTTTCCTGGTGCCTATAGGGTGTCTACCACTTTTTAGTTTGTTCTTGGTAAGATAGTCTTGCAGATTTTCATGTTTCCGTAACATAAAGTGTAAGACATTTTTTTTTAAATATTGTTGTGTATTACAGAACTTTGGGGGTAGTTTTACATAATATTGCTCAGACTGTAAAAATGACTGCAAGCGTAACATTTTGGACTGAGTCCTGCTTCAGTGCTAAAGGAGAGTAAGGTACTTAAGAAGTTTATATATAAATATTGGCCTTAGAAATCTCTGCCCTTAAAAGGACTTCTCCAGTGCCAGGGGAGGCTGTTTATTTCCTTCTAGGCATATACAGCCTCTAAACCTCTGAAGACTTGGTGCCAACTCTAGATAGTTCCTTTCTTGCACAAAACCCAGCAGCAAAGAGGAGATAATGGTGGTTAGAGATTTCACCTCAGGAAATGGAGTTTCATCTCATCTGTGAAATATACAGAATTCAGTCTTAACTCCAGACAAGTTGGAGGGATTTGGGCCTCGGTATCCCATGTCCCAGTGCTAATTGTTCTCTTACCATGAACCATGAGAACCATGGGTAGAAAGAAAACCTGACCAGCCTGTATTTCCAGTAGGGCCCAATGCTGCAGTTGCTCCAGTACAACCATCACTAAAGAAAGCCTTGTTTATAACTCGTCTCCTTGGATGTGGCTTGTTGCATGCATGGAAAGTAGAAGACATTTATGCTATTGGGCAATGTCCCTACCTGAGCCCGTGGGATGACTCTGTAGCATCTAATTGTAGTCTAAATTTGCACTTTTCTGAATTTTTCAGTTTGGCAACCAAATATTTTTAGTTGTTTGCTTGTGTAACTAATCCTTGGATTCTCCCTAGTCCAGCCCTATTTAAGATGGCAGAAAAGAACCAACAGAAGCTAATCAGTAATGTTGGAGGCTAAAGCCCACATTTAGCAGATAAACAGAAGTCTGTGAGGACCACACTGGAGGGACAGTTGAGGTACTGAAATGTTTTAATCAGTGTCTAGGGGCCAGATCTACAAATATCCATTTTCACAAACCTCTAATATTACCAGTGAGTCACATTTTCTGTGTGTGCATGACTGGACAGTGTAGCTCAGACACAGAAGGAGATGGACTCCTCCTTCAGTTGTTGGACCCACTGTGAATGAGTTATGTGAGTAAAATGTATGTGCTTACCAGATCTGCTCCAGGGCAATAGGCAGTCACCACTGGATCCTGCCCAAGCAGTAAATCCAGTTTTCTGAAACTGGCAGTCTGGATTGCAGATGTGCAGTGAAGGAGTCCAGGATGACAGCGTGGGCTGCTGTATATCTACAAAGTCCAGAAAAATATAACAAATTATACATGTAGACAAAATTGCCAGGTGGGAAAAAAGAGAAGAGAGGAGAGGAGAGGAGAGGAGAGGAGAGGAGATGAAATGAATGAAAAAATGATCACGCAATAATGAAGACATTGATCATAAATTCTCAAAAAGAGGACCTGCCAAAATCTGAAGCATTCAAAAAGTGCAAATTAGACTTCAAAAATTCTGAGTTCAGGCATAAAATCCTGAAAATTTACAATAGCATTCAGATTTGGTTTTCTTCCTGCTGGGAGTCTGAGCTCATAGGCTGCATACAAGTCATGTTTCTTAATTGTTGTCTCTCACAACCTCAACCTGGTGTGAGCCAGAAATCTTTTTCATTGACAGACAATGTCCCTTTATCATCTGTCACTCAGTTCCAAGAATCAGAAATGAAGAAATGCATTAATAAACTCCAGATTAAGAGTTCTGGAAGTGCACCAGCAGACAACTGAGGATTCACGATCTTGGCTCCATGTGTGAAAGGGAAAATGGGGGAATAAGCTAGGAGGGTGTCAGGAGGCAGTTGGCTTTTGAACCTCCGTTTTGTGAGGTTGGGCAGGGCTCTCATTTATGGGTGTAGAATGCTTTATGTAGAGGACAGCAGTTTCAGTTTTTACCTGTGCCCTCGCCTCCTTTTTTTTCTCTGTGGCAGAGTCTGGGTACATCCCACATAATATTGCTCCACAGCAATTCAGTAGATCTAAATGTACATATGCAGCAATGGAAGTCTCAAAAAATGCTCCCATATTACCTAAAATTAATTTTTCTGTAATCTAGCATGAAAGAAGAGACTTTTTCTAAATTATCTTCACTTTTGATAAAACACCTCGTAGCTTTCAAAAAGGTACAGAATAATATAAAATTCACAGCCAATTCAAAATCAGAGAACATTAATAAATACCTGTTCTGAGACTTATTTCTCAGAACAGCTAAGAGAGCGACCTGGACATTCACACACAAGGAAACTCAAAAGATGGCAAGAGAGATTGGCAAATCATTGAAGAAGGAATGGATATGGGCAGATTAATCTTGAACTATCCACTTACAAATTTGAAACAATAACAGTTTGGGTCCTAGTTGTGTCTCATCCTTGTGGGGATCCAAGATCCACATTGACATGTTTCTGAAGGATGTAGTTTAATATTTTTTGCAGCTAAGTGTCACTGACTAATGAAAATATATTGGCACAATACTTGCAGGTTATTGTTCCATGTGGCTGTACTTCTTAGTTGGGAATTTGTAAGCAGGTCATGACTGAAAGCAATATGAATGCACTCAGCTATTCAAATATTCAAAATATATCATGCTATATTTATTGGAAACAAAGTCTGACAAGATTATGTGTATACTAGGAACTGATAATGAAACATTGCATTGCATTGGCACTGGCAGTGTCAGCAATAGAGAAATTACAAACTTTAAATATTTATATAATAAAATGAAATGCAGCTATTAATGCTTCCAAGAAGCATGCACTGCCGTGCTATAGATAGACATGAAGAATAGAGTTTTGGAATATCTCTAACAGGCCAATTTATCATTTTTACAGAATAACTCCATGTCTGTGGAAACAGTCTTATGGAAATTAGAAAAAGAGTGGTAAAGAAGCAACGAGGTCTGAACACAAAAAAATGGATCTTCCTGAGGACTTAAATACACAAAGGAAAAATGAATGTCATAAGTAATCCATTTTTTTCTGGATTGTTTATGTTGATTTAAATACAGTAAATACACATATTTCTTTAAAATGGTGTGGAAGCCAACAGTATTTATGGTCCTTCAAAAGATCATATACTTATTTTCTTTTCATCAGTTCAATTATTGGAAAAATTACCACTTCAATGTTTGGGTTTTTTTTGGTGTGAGAAGACTAAGTAATAAACAGAACAGCCCTTAAATATGGAGTTAATGGTGCTTATTCCCAGTTAGCTTTTTCTTGTCACTGCTAGAAGAAATCCTGAAGTCCTGTGTAGACCATGAAAAAGGAAACCTAGGAGAATTTAGGATCTGGGCCAGTTATGCCATTTCCTTTAGCAGCCTGATGGAGCAAAGCTTCCTGGTGCAGTCCCAACTTCCCCAAGCTATAATCTGAAGGACTACAGGAAGGCTGGGATTTCACTTCACTTATTCCCCAAATGGCATGAAACTATGTTGATTTCTGCCCTACTCTTTTCAACCTACTTTTTTCAACACCATAGTAATTTGAAGTCCTGAAAAGCTATGCATATTGATTTGGATTGTTTTCTGGTGTCTTGTCTGAGCTGCTGGTGTAAAACTATAGCATTTTTGGAAGACAGGAAGGGCTAAGGAGATGGTGTGGAGCACTGTGTTTCAGCTCCAGTTCTCTGCATTTATTTTTTTGTTTCTGTTGTTGTTATTGTAGTCATTTAGTGTAAGCTCCTTTGAACCACTTGGAAAGGTGAGGTGGGAAATGGTCTCCTCCCTTCTAAGTGAGACTGTGAGTGATGGCCACAGCAGTGTAAATAAGACTAACTGCTGACTGGGCCTGCCTTCCTCTTCTCTTGCCCTGCACAGGCTCATACCAGGAGAATATCCAGCTGAGATCTAACCCAACAAAATGAAGCAGTGCTCAGTCTGAGGCCAGAAGAGATCCCTGAACATCTCACCACCCAACTGAGTGAACTTCAGTGTCAGACAAGGAAGGAATTGAGTACCACTGTGGTACTTAGGTTTCATCAGCTTAAATTGCTGGGGAAGCACAAACTTGGTGCTCATACAGCAATGACAGAGGCTTTAGTGATTATTGCCTCCTTAGTTCAGTTTAAGCAGAAGCATCGATGTGGTAACCAGGATGACTATCAGAATCTAATCCATTGGTATGAACAATAGATGCAAAATACTATTTTCTCCCCTCCCATCATTGTATTTCTTCACTCTGAAAAAGCATTGATAAAAGAAGAGGACATGTTGTGCAAGTTTTTTTTCCTCAGCATATTCAATTTCATACATTTGGCAAAATGTATCTTTTCCATTGCAATTCATCATGATAGACATCAGATCATTTCTGAAAGTATGGAAGGATGAATCTAGCATGCTGCAAACAGGCAGTGCACCTCCATTTATGTGACATGGTCCTGAGGATGTCCAGGCCTGAGGCCTCCATGCTGGTAGAAGGGGAGGGCATAGCTTAATCTGTTGATTTTAAGCTGTTGTATGCTTAAAACTACAGTCATGGTTTCTGAGTGATGATCTATTAGAAACTGGATTAGAACAATGTTGTATGTCTCATGAACCATCAAAGAGCTGGTGGAACCTATGTATGAGCAGTCATCCTCAGATCTTCAAAGTTTTAGCTAGGCCTAGAAGGTTATTTGAAAGTGAAAGGACTTGTATTGAGCTTCACAACCTCTGAGCAGAATTTAATCTGTCATTAAATTCCTGTCCTTTATTCAACTATCAACTTCAATATTTGAAAAAAATACAGACCTTTTTTTCTACAGGCATGGAAAAGCTAATGGCTTATTTCCTGTGGCATTGTATGCAAAGAAACATGAGTTCAGGTTAATAGAACTGTATAGTGCCTAAATTGCATATTTTCTTCTCATCTTACAAATAATGTGTCAGCTTGCTTTGGTTTATCTTGGTAGATGATAGCCATTTACAATTCTGAGTGTGGATGCTCCTTAGAAGATGAAATACTTGTTCTGTGTTTCTGCCTCAAAGTTGCTGTGCAGCAAGTGAAATACCATAGGAGTAAAAAAACTGAAATAGTACTAGAAATACAGTTCTAGATAATTTGGCTGATTCCAAATCTTAGGCTTAACCATCCCTTTGCTTTCACATTTGAACCCAGTTTACGGACATTTTGTAGCCTGGGTCTGTCTCTACTGTTTGCTCTATTACAATCCAAGTGATCCACTTGATTAAACTGAGCACCAAGCAGAGAACTCTAAGGCATTCAGACGACTTTCTGGTCAGAAACCACCACTGTACTCAAAAAGTTGCAGTAATTGTTTCTTTTGCAGAAAAGAGCATAAGTCTCTTCCTCTAACCTTAGTAAATGGGAAAGCCCAAATGAAAAGGAAAAATACATTCATGTTATGCATATTCTTCATGTCGATGGAAAATACTGTGGTAGGACCGGTCATGATTACTTTGATGCCTTTTGTGAATTTTTAGCCAAATGTCTGTTCCATTTTAAGAAAAATCCTTCTTGATTGAATGTGCCCCATCAGGTTTGCCTGATCCTGGACTGGAGTTGGCTTTTTGCCATGATAGTGAAATACTAAATCACAATTTACAAGTAAATTGTAAAGTCTATAGTGACATCAATATATCATCTGATACCTATAAACATTTCCAGAGCTCAGGGAAACAGCTCTCTCCACTCTCAAATGTCTGAGTGTTTCAAATACAAACAAGAGTGTCAGCAACAGCATTTTAACCCTACCACCTAATGGTCAGCGGCAGGAGGAAGTGGAAGCGTATTTCACATCCCATGTTTCACATCACAGCAAAATCCAATACAAGCAATAGAGTATTCATGTATAGTTTGAGACTCACCATCACTCTGTCGAGAATTTAGAGTTTATTAAGTGGTGGTTCATTGCAAGAAAAGCTGTAGTATTCCATATCAGATGGTGTCTTTCTCCAGATTGTTTTTATGGTTTTGTCTTTGTTTTTGTTTTTCTGTGGGGAGATGCAAACAAACCCATGTTTAAATTGGATCAGGACATTTGCAAAGGAAAAAAAAATAGGATAAAAATAATCTTAAAACCTAGGCAATACTTATTCTGACAGCGTATTTCAAAATACCACTGCATACATGTATGTATAAAAGCAAATGATATTTACTTATCCTTTATTTGATGATGAAAATGAATAGATTGCTAACATGTTGTTCATAAATCAGAAAAAAATATAGCAATCAATATAAAGGCATAAGGAGAGTTTTATAGGACAATGTATTATACAGTGTCATAATTTTGACAGGCATAATGAACGTTGTTTTACTTTACTGCCCTGTGCCATCAATGAACACATCAAAAAAGGGGAAGGAATAAAAAATTTAGATTAATTTTCATTGCCCTTCAGATATTTTATAAATATATCTGTCTAATGAAACACATCTCACATTTCTCTTTACTGTTAAAGAACTGAGCTCACTCTCTCTCATTTTATAAGGATTAAAATTACCCTCAGTACCTGGTGTTGGTAGCCTTATTGTGGCATTACAATATTTAAAGCATCTGATGTCTATAATTTTATGTTGTACAGAAGGCAATCATTTTCTGTTCTGCTGAGCTTGTTTGGCAAAACACGATGCTTTAACTCAATTTTGATGCAGTCAATGGAGAGGAAGAAAACACACGTACAGCAATGCTTGTCTAAGGAGTTGAACAGATCTGCATGGTAATGACACTGAAGCTCTTCCTTGCCATAATGTGTACTGTGCTTTTCCTCAGGGAGTGATTTCAATTCCATACAGAGATTTTCTAAACCCTTGCTTACTAGGATGGTTGGCTTAAGCTTGCTTCCAGGATATGATTGTAACAACACTCTACGAACACAAAAATCCCCCAACTACAGAGTAATATTTTCTAGAGATCTTGACTGACTGTGGAACATTTTAAAATGGTTTAGACACTTTGAGCTAAATTTTTAATGGCATTTATGGAGCTCTGTGATGGCTCTTAGTCAAACTATTTGACAGCGACCTGCTGCGTTTGCTGTTTCAGCTCCCATTGCTTCTGCTTCTAACACAAACCTTTGCTTTCCCTAATCAGCACCTGCCAGGGGCAGTTTTCTTGGCCCTCATGTTCCAACCAGATTTAACAAAGCTGACAATGAGCTGTAAACATTTATATAACATCAGATTTCAAATCCATTATGAGCACAAGCTTTCTAACTGAGCTTTTTACCAATAGCCTTAGAGCTCTTCAGGGAAACTGTCTGAGCATCTCTTGGTGATGTCCCACCCTGCTCCCATTTGGCAGAGACATTTGGCTGTGGCTCCACAAATCAGACTCATCTAGATTCGTTTTCTGTGGGTTTTTTTGGTTTGGGGTTTTTTGTTTGGGTTATTTGTGTGTGTGTGTGTGTTTTTTTTTTAACATTTGACACCCATGGGGAGAATAATGGATTCCATCTCTTTATCCCCTTCCTTTTGGGAGCTGGAGGAAGTCTAACATTCCTCTTTCCTTGACACCCATTTGAAGTAGCAAACAAAGTGCCACAAGGAACCATTTTGGAATAGCATGGTGGTTTTAAAGCATGAATTACTATTAGAGGTACACGTTGCCTCATTTCTGTCTTTATTTTTTCTTAACAATGAGAGGTTTCAAAACAAACTGACGAATTCTGTGTCAGTCCTATAAATCCGTGATTCATCCTTCCTGGGTTTTCACCTATTTATTTTCCTCTAAGGTATCCAGCATGAGATCATCTTTGGTGCTGTACAAATGCAAGCACATCTTACTCCTGGTTATTTTGCAAAGGACCAGGGCAGAGACAGATAAAAAATTAGCAGCCCAGATCATGCTATGAATGACGCTTACATGTCAAATGTCTTCACCAGATCAATCACCTGTCTTGTATGTTTTGTACACGCAAGAGAACACAGGGACATCATCTAAATCTCTCAATTAATTTGTTGGCATATTTCTATTTATATGCTTATAATCTTCTGTCACTGAAGCTCATTAAAATTCAATAAGGGGCACTTCTTTCTACTTGATCATGTTATTTCTCTTCTTTCTATCAATAATATTCTATGAAGAGAGCTCTAAATGCAAGATTCATGTAAAAAGAAAGATGAATCAAACCTTTCAGTGCTAGCATCTTTATTTTGCTCCTGTTAAAAGGTAATTTTTGTTCTTTTCTCTTCTTGAAACCTCAGAACAGCTTTCACTAGAACTTCCTTACAATTCGGAAATTAGTTATGATCTGTTGTACTGCTTCAGTTAAAATAATTTCTGCCTACTGAATTAGCTGGAGGCTGGGTGCGGAAAGAACACTGCAGATATGCAGGCAGACACTTCTATTAGATAATATTTTCATTTATAGAGTTTACATTTTCATCACAGTTGTTGGTTAATGAATCATTTGGAAACCAGACATACTTTACTTGAATCAATACTATTGTTGTAAATATCCACCTACTAATTCAGCCAGTAATTTTCAGTGGATGCATTGTTCATGACTGATTTGCTTTGCATGCTGAGGCTAGTTATCTATGTTAAATGCAATCGCTTCCTTTTCATAAGTCAAAGATCGAAATGTTTTAAACACACCAGTAAAGAATAATGAACTTCAGGTATCAGATTTGAATCAATACCTGCAATTTGGTAAATTAGACAACTGAGACATACTTACTAGCCCATGACAGTGGTACAAATACTTGTGATTAATCAATATTTAAAGCCTTTTGAGTCAGAGAGAGCTGGGGTCTTATTCATGAGGATATACACACATTGGTTCTTTCATCATTTACCAGGTTTAAACTATAAAGTTATGGTAAAGGAACAAAATAGTTTTTCGCAGGACCTCTGTCTTATTCAGTGGATTAAAATACACTGGGCTCACGTAGGCATAGTTATTCAGCATTTTACTTTCCCTTTATTGTTCAGCATATATTCCACACCTAGTCTATTGCACACAGTACAGTCTTTCTTTCAAGACAGATTTATTCATGTCCTGACAACTTTTCTATGGCCTTGATACCTAGTTTTGTGGCCCCATATGTGTTTCCTTAGGCCCTTAACTCTTTCATATGGAAGATTTTGATATATGTGGACCCAGAATAGCAAGACATACAAAGAATCCTGTAGAACTGACTTCTCCTTATAATTATTTCCCTATCCATTAATGTTTGTGCCATCTGAAAACAGCACCAGCAATGATTCATATTTTCTTCTGTGTCATAGATGAGAATATTAAACAGCACTGAGCCAAAAACAGATATCTGGGAGATTTAACTGATAACAATCCTTTCAGCTGGTTATTTTTTTCTGTTAATCCTGTAATTTGAGATGTATCATTCAGCGAGTTTACAATCCATTTATGAAGGGTTACATTATATTTCATATAATGCTATTATATTAAGCAAATAATATTAGGTCAAATGTTTTTAGAAATCTGCTGATATTTATCCTTTCTACCAGTTAAGGTCTCTGTCTGACAGAGAGCTTTTGGAAAAACGTTGCCTTTGAAAACCAAATTATCAGCTACAATTTTTATTGAGATTCTTGTCAAAGTAATGACGTAATCATAATTGAAATACACTCAAAAGAAAATTTAAAGTGTAAGAAGCATGAAAATGAGTTCAAACACTATTTAAGTAGTAAGTTTATTTTTCTTCATCCCCCCAAAAAGTTATTTTCTAGAGCTCTTTTCCCAGAAAAGTATATATTTTATGTTCTTTCTGCAACCAGGTAAAAAGGAGGATTTATGATAAATTTCGAGAAATTTTATGAAAAAACCAAAATACTCATGACAAAACTGGGAATTGTGCCACCAAAGGTCAAACAAGAAGAGACGATTGATCTACTCAATTATGTGTTAATAGACCTGTTCAACAAAGTCCTTTGCAAGTGTCCTTTCAGTATTATTTGTTGCTGGGTCTCACCTAGTTTATCAAGAACTGGCACAGATAAAGGAAGAGATTTGCAGTCTCCTAAGATATTCTGAGATGCCATTTGCTTCTTTTTTCTGACTTGAATATATGCAGTACACCTTGAGTGATTTCTGTCTGGAACTGCGTATCAAGGTCAACGTTGCTTGAATATCAACTCTGGGTTGCTTAAGATCCCCAAGATTGAGGTGCCTTGAAAAGGAAAGTCTGTACCATATTACAGAAATGGTGCCTGTCTGCCTGCTCCTGAGACCTCAGCTCTTATCCTTATCTTCCTCTCTCCCACACCAAGGAAAACCCTACCATTCCAACATTTGAAAGTGTGTCCATGCCAGCCTCCTTGGAAAGTCACATAGAGAAAAGGGAGCCACAGCAGCAGACTTTTGGTTTATGGGACATGGAAGGGGAGGCCTGGAGAAGTGATTACTTTCTCTGCACTGGTTTATGTGCCTGCTATATCCTGATGGCACTTTTGCTGCTTCAGTGACATCACTGACTGTAATGGGAACACAACAACAATGATGATACCCTCTTCAGTCTGGTTGGTAGTGGCTAAATCCAATTCTATTTAATTTGAAGATTTTATCTGAGGTTTTACTTTCTATCTGGAGACTCAAGGAACAAAAAATGGCTTACCATTAATTATGAATATCTGTGAGAAACAGAAATCCAATGACAAATTGTGCTGGCAAACCCGCCCTGATGCATAGTACACATAGGTCATGCTTGTTTTGTTCCCACAGAGTGATTTGTCTGTCATACTGCTATCAGCTTCTTTTATGATCACTTTTGGTTTTATATTATTTTCGATTAGCTCATGTTTTAGATCATTAGTTCAACAAATAACCTGTAGCCCAGTGATAGATAATCTGTGTTGAGTGAGCATCATTCAACCAAGTCCTGACAATTCTCACTGATTTAGTTTCTAATACTCATTTAAAACACTTTAAAGAAGAAGTTAAATGAACATGAAAATTGTTCTGTTTCATATTTTGTATATTCATCATCTATTAGACAACCACTCTGAGTTCCATGGATCTAATCAATCATATTGTGCAAGTTATTATATTTGTATTACATCAAGAGATAAATATGCTTTCATTCTTCAAGTGCTATTTTACCTGTTATCCTTCCTTGTATGCACAGCCAATGACTATAAGAAATTGTTTAATACCAATTTCTGTTTAAAAATTGACCTTTGAATGCCATTAATTTATTGATTTTTAAGTTGCCATACAGTTTAATGTTTCACAAATGGGTTTTAAATCACCTACTGACCTATGCTTCTTTTCTAAACTCTCCAAAATTTGGGGTAAGAATTGGATTTGGGGTAGATGAGACTTAATGTAAAGACATCATTTGGATATTGCTTAAATGTGCTAATGCAAAGAACAATGTCCTCCTTCAGCACTGATGGCCTATGGAGGAAAAACAGCTAATGGTTACAATGGAGGAACGGTTATCTTATTATGGAAGTTAAAAATATCTGAGTAGATACACACAGACTGTTGTAATTTTATGCTCTACAGTTTCTCATTAAAACTGAGAGGAACTGCTGCTTGACACTAAGGTCCACATCCTGGTTATAGAAGAGCTGATTATAGAGCAGCATGTTCCGACTCTTGATAAACCTTCCAGGGAAGAAATTTTTCCTAATATCCAATCTAAACCTCCCCAGCAGAACTTGAGGCCATTTCCTCTTGTTCTATCACTTTCTCTTGGGAGAAGAGATGACATCCACCTTGCTATCACCTCCTTTCAGGTAGTTGTAGGGAGTGACAAGGTCTCCCCTCAGCCTCCTTTTCTCCAGGCTAAACAAGCACAGTTCCCTCAGCTGCTCCTCATAGGACTTGTTCTCTAGACCCTTCACCACCTTTGTTGCCCTTCTCTGGACATGCTCCAGCACCTCAATGTCTTTCTTGTAGCGAGGGACCCAAAACTGAATACAGTATTTGAGTCCCCAAGTACATGGGGATGATCACTTCACTAGTCCTGATGGCCAGGATGCTGTTGGTTTTCTTGACTACCTAGGCACACTGCTGGCTCATAGTCAGCCAGCAGTTGTTCAACACCCTCAGGTCTTTTTCTGCTTGGCAGCTTTCCATCTACTCTTCCCCAAGCCTGTAGCACTGCATGGGGTTGGTTTTGACCCAAGTGCAAGACCCAGCACTTGGCCTTGTTGAGCCTCATACAACTGGCTTCAGACCATGGATCCAGCCTGTCCAGATCCCTGTCTAATCTGTAGAGTTTTCCTTTAATAGTATTGTTTCTCCCACTTTAATGCCTCTCTGGAGCTGAAGACAGAGGGCTGGGTTGAAGAGTTAGCTACCTTCAAGTTACAGTGGACATCTGTATCTACACAGAATATATAATTATAAAAAAATATAATACGATAAAAATATATGGAATAGATAAAATAGATGCAGTGTACATGCATATTCCACAGGTACATCTGTGTGTTGCATGGATGGATGTATCGTTGCACACCCAATGCTAGATGTCAGCTAAGTCTGTGAACATCTCTAACACAAAATCAAGGGCAAAGGTGGGCTAATAACTTCAGGCTATTAGAGAGGCTCATCCAAAAGCTACAGCAGAGAGGAGACATAAAAAGCACTAGTTCTCAGTTTTTGGCTTATTGCCTTTCATGAGATGTGATTATCTGTTTTGAATCATGTAGACATACTTAGGGTGTGCTTGCATATCAGCTAAGGGCACAACTTATCATATGTAGTCGGCCTGCCATGAATGAATGTAGGATTGATAGGTCATTCACTCAACCATTTAATGAGCCCTGAGTTCATGTCAAGAGACTGATCGTGAAGATGTAACTGAGAATAAGAGATCACTAATTTGCACTGTTAGCTATTGTGGTATGACCTTCGCGGAACTGTGCCATAGTCCAGAAGGTAAAACAATGGTTTGCAGATCTAAGCCTGAGGTAGTCCAGTGGAAAAATGCCCTGCAGATCTCAGACACAACTATGAGACCACCAAGCCCAAGAGAAATGTACTGCAACAGAGAATCTAATCACCTCATGCATAGTTGCACAGTTGCAGCACTATGATGCATAGTTTTCTGGTGAAAGAGTCTTGTTTTAAACACTAAGGAACAGTTTCTGTTTTCCAAACTATCCGCTGAGCATAAACAGACATATCAAGATTGGGTCCATGCTGGGACCGATACTGTTTAACATTTTTATCAATGATATAGACAGAGGCATTAAAGGCACCATCAGCAATTTCGCAGATAACATCAAGCTGTGTGGTGTTGTGGATACACCAGAGGGATGGGATGTCATCCAGAAGGACCTGGACAGGCTGGAGAGGTGGGCCCAGGTGAACCTCATGAGGTTCAACAAGAACAAGTGCAAGGTTCTGCACCTGGGCCGGAACAATCCTCGCCATCAGTACAGACTAGGGGGTGAGGTATTAGAAAACATCCCTGAGGAAAGGGACTTGAGGGTGCTGGTGGACGAGAAGCTGGACATGAGCAGGCAGTGTGCACTTGCAGCCCAGAAGGCCAATCACATCCTGGACTGCATCAAAAGACACATTGCTAGCAGGTCCAGAGAGGTGATTCTTCCGCTTTACTCCACTCTGGTGAGACCTCACGTGGAGTATTGTGTGCAGGTCTGGAGCCCTCCATATAGGAAAGACATGGACATGATGGAGCAGTCCAGAGGAGGGCCACGAGGATGATCAGGGGGTTGGAGCACCTCTGCTACGAGGACAGGCTGAGGGAGCTGGGGTTGTTCAGCCTAGAGAAGAGGAGGCTCCGGGGAGACCTAATAGCAGCCTTCCAGTACGTGAAGGGGGCCTACAGGAAGGCTGGGGAGAACCTGTTTACAAAGGCCTGTAGTGACAGGACGAGGAGCAATGGCTTTAAGCTGGAGGGGAACAGATTTAGATTGGAGATTAGAAGAAAGTTCTTTACTATGAGGGTTGTGGAGCACTGGAACAGGTTGCCCAGGGAAGTGGTTGAGGCCCCATCCCTGGAGATATTCAAGGTGAGGCTTGATGAGGCCCTGGGCAACCTGGTCTAGTTGGGGGTATCCCTGCTGACTGCCGGGAGGTCGGACTAGATGGCCTTTGGAGGTCCCTTCTGGCCTGGACAATTCTCTGATTCTATGAAGATGATGGATGGATGGATGAATGGATGGATGGAGAGCAAGTGATTCAATTCAAAGTCTGGTGTCATGCTATAGTATATTAAAATGGAATGATTCAGGACCATGGAATATTCTGATGCTATTCGTAGCCAGCTAGTATTTTTGGAAAAATAAGAAAATCTCTCAGAAGCAAACCAAATCCTCACAAAATAGAACAAAGAAATTTTGATATTATTGCAGTCATTATCTCCAGGCAATTTTATTTCATTTTCCTGCATATTTTCCTAATGGTGCTTGTTCATGCAAGTTAACACTGTAATTTCAAGAGAGTGGCATAATATTGAGTTAGAGATTATGGAAGCCTTATAAAGCTGCATCTTAACAATATACTCACTGAAGTTTGTTTTATTTGAAAGCTTGACTTCTTACAGCAGCTATTTCTAAGTCTTCCCTTAAAATGTATGAATTATGCACACTTAGCAGATTCATATAAATTTTGCTTGAATAATTCTTGTTCTCCTAAACCTGTACAGCCAATTTTGTGGCTTTTCAGCGCTAAAAGACCAAAAAGCTGTCTTCCTTCCCAGTTTCTTTTCATTGTTTTTACTATCACTGACAGTGGAAGACAAGCCATTAGAGATGGCAAGTCTCCCTGTGAGGCATGTTTAGTTTAAGATGTATTTCTCTTGCAAGAAGGATGACACAGAAAAACATCTTCCAAGAGACATTTGAAGAAGGAAACAAACAACCCTGTTGTAAATCACCAAAGGCAAGTAAATTTTTTGAAAACTCCATGGGAGAAGTGATATATACATGCAAAAATTTCTTGTTGAACTCCAAACTCAACAGCATTCCCTGCTCCTGCTCGAAAAGACATCAGGGCCTGCCCCAAATTCACATATACTTACAATATGAATGTGCTTAGGCAAAGAAGTTTTCTTCTTTTGAGTGGAGGAAATTTGTTGTGTGTGTCAGCTTTTGAATGCTCAAGGGGTACCAGTCATCATATCCATTATTATCAGCCAATAAATCTGCTTTTACTCCCCAGGGAATTTTAGTAAAAGGATGGATAACTATTCTGACAGAGGGAATGCCTCAATGTAATGAAAAAATGCTTGAATTACCAACCTCCTGGCCATTGCAGCATATGGGAGGCCTTGCTTGGAAAATAACTGTGTAATTTAGCCATATGTTACATCAGTTAAGTCAATGATCACAGGTTAAATATCATACTGTGTGCATATATATATATACATGCATATATATTTAAAAAATATGCTTAGCAACACCCAGACTAAAAAAGGATGGTAAGAAGGCAAAATAGTCATAATGTCCAAGTATGTTGAAATAAACAACTACATTTATATTTAGGCATCTAACAATAGAACTTTTGCAGAAATGGCATAATGTGTTCTGCTCCCACTGGCAAAATCTGACAAAAGACTGCAGAGCAAAATCAACACGCTATATTAACTAGCCATGTATTAGGAAAGTTCTCATATGATATTCTGTTTTATGTCTTAATTAGATGCCTAAACACCAATGTCCATATTGAATATTTTCAAAGTTTCTATTGCATGTTAAGAAACTCAGCTTCTCCTTGCGGAATCAAATGCAGTGATATTTTCCTGTTAAAAAAAAATAAAACATATATATGGACAAGTGATCTTGGTGAATGCCAGCCACAAGACCCTTTCCAAGAGAAAACAGACTGATATCCTGGCAAGTGTGATTCTTTTTCTCACAGAAAACACTAAAGTAACTTTACTGGTTTATCCAGTCCTGATACAAAAGCTGCAAAATGCTACACATCTTACCTTGATGTAAGTCATGTGTGGATTTAAAAAGTAATTGTTAATATTTTACGTGTCACCAAGTAACATGCAGCAAGGTAACTCAAACCCATATCTTCAGACTGATTCTTATCTGACACTGACTTTGTATCGGTGGAGCACCATTGGTATCAATTATATTACTTTCCTGATTTATACTGATACCAATTCAATCAGGAAGACTCATGATAAGTAGATTGCGAATGACTGGATGTCATGTGCTCTCCCTTTTGCTTTTGGCTAGAGGTACTAAATCAATTTTCTAAAGTGCCATATATCTTTATAACTGTGGATTTTTGTCTCCATTAGGTCCAATTATTCTTGTTTCCCTGTCTGTCATTTTTCAGGAATGCTTCACAAACATTATTGCAGTGGCAAATTACCATTGCTCTTTCTTGGCTACAAAATTAGGGTAAATGTTTATAGCGTTGTTATATGGTGGTACTGTGATAAAATCTGAATGTTAACATGGGCAGGGAGATACTGCACTGCACTGGGCAGGTAATTGCAGAGTCAAGCTAGAGTTCAGACCATATCAGAACACCTAGAGAAGTGTTTTCTCTGCCCTGGGACCATCAAAACTGAAAGCTACTGGGATGCTGACTGGATTCATGGACAAGAGATAAAAGAATAAAAACACAAACTGTTACCTGCTGTCGTCTTTATATATGACTGAAAAAAAAAGTGACAGAAAGTAGTCCAAGAGTGGAGAGTAAGAGCCTTTGGATAAAACTATTGAAGAGATGTACTCACTGGCCATCATTCTCTCAGTCTTACATGGTCTTTACTGGCATCAATGTATTGACTCATTGCTGCATGTTGATTTTGACTTCACAACTTTTTTTCTGACTCATTATTCCAGCAGACTGCTGTCTGAGGTCTGCACTACAGCCTCTCCCTTCAGCAACCCCATCTGGGTGGAGGCATCATCCACCTCTGGGGTGGATGGTGCAGCCCCAAGAGACAGAACTGCAGCATTCGTTCACAGATGAGTGCCCACCCTTCTGCCTTAAGGGTCAGTTAGGATGAGTGCCTTTGACCTGTGCAGATGGTCTTAGAACGTTGCCTGGTGCCTGACCAGTGGAATGCTCTTCCTTTGAAGAAGTGCTCTTCTCACCTGCCCTGCCGTGCAAACTGCCCTGGCTCTGGCAAATAGCAAAACTGGCAGAAGAGCTAACTTTCTGCTGTTTGCAGACTCCAAAATTCATGAACTATCTGACAGGAATAGAACCAAATAGCACATAGCAGTGCTTAAAAAATAGGGGGGAAAAACCACTTTACACTTATCACCTTAAGCAGACAGGGGTCCCATTCTCTGATAAAGTCTTCACATTTCAGATCTGACCTTGAACTCAGTGCTCTCTCTTGAAAGAACACCCATCGACTTCAGTTCCCTATCTGGGCTCTGGGAATGAATAATTCCCCCTCTTTTCCTCAGTTTCATGTGCCAGCCAGAGGAGCTTATGAAAGAGAATAAATACATGAACATTCAAGCTTACAAAAGAGAATAGAAGATTAATTATCACAGAGTCAGCCACAGCTTCGTTTGGCTCAAGCGGCAAAAGTCCTCAGACGAAACCCTGCAAGTCTGCTGCCAGTTTCTTGCGTATGTTAAATAGTTGCACTGGGATTTCCAGGCTCAGCCCGAGTGTGATTTCCTGCCACACCTACCATTTTTTCATGTGCCTACTTAATGATGATACCCAGGCCCTTCAGCCTGCAAGGCCCAAATATGTGCGTCTCATCCCTACAAAGAGGACAACCACAAACAAATGAAAGATTCATGCAGGAAACCTGAGCAGCTGCAGGGTATCCCTCTTAGTATAAATGACATTTCTGGTAATTCCACTTGCAGCATTTTTTATTTTTGATGTAAAGGATATACCGTCCACCCAGAATCTGTTTTGACAAAGAGATGCAATATCTCCATGTTTCCCTCAGGGGCACCACTTTATCACCATACAGAAAACAATTTTTATCGTGTCAGGTTTGGGGCCATTTGCACTACATTTACGAAACTTGCTTGGAGCAACAGAATTTGAGTCATTAAAAATGTAAAATGGAGGACAACCCCCAAGTGTGAGAAGCAGATAGCAGCTAGTGTGATGAATTGCAGAGCCAGGGGATGTTGGTTAAATCTGCCTATGTCCGGTCAGCTCCTCAGACCTGCTGCCCAGTGGACTCTACACAACCCACAGCGTTAACACGTAGGACGAGTAGATCTCAGCTGTGGGGCAGGCATGAGGCTGCCTCACACAGGCCCTGGCCAAGACCTTTGTGGGCGTAACAAATTCTGAGCCAAAACTCTTTTTTGTGACATTCCCCCTGCAGGTTTCCCCTGTGTCCTTCTAATAGAGAGGGTGAGACTCACTGCAGGCAGATGAAAGCTCAGAAAGTAGTCCTCAGGCCTGCAGGTCCATTAAGATCCACATAACACAGTAACCTCTGGAAATAGGCCCCCTTTCTCCAAGGAAACGTGGAAATGGGTATCACCTGCACCATGGCCCTTGGGGCTCCAGGCATGGGAAGTGCTCACTTCAGAAGGAGCCCCTGCAATGGAGTGAGTTAAAATGGCTCCCAGCATTTGTCAGAGTTTACAAGGGTGGTGGTTTATATCACAGCTGAACCAAAGCTGCACCTGCAATCTATTTAGTTGTCCCAGAATGGCTGTTGATGGGCAGGGAAGAAGAAAGGCCTGTCGGCAGGCCTTGAGATGAGCAGCAAAAAGGAAAGGATGATTCTAATAAACTAAACCTCCCCTCTTTGTAAACACATAACTCAGACCTGAAGCTCATTTTCAGGTCTTCCGTAATTCAGAAAAATTCCCAGATTGCAGGTTTAGAGCTAAGACAAGTGTCATGCACTTACATATTTTTAGTATACAAGATGAAGAATGCTGTACAGATAAAGCACTTCAGCTGAAAATTAGGACATTTAAGAAAACAGAAATGCAACGGAAATATCAGAGGGTGCACTCTTTAACCTCCCTGTAAAAGCAGGAAAAGAACTACTATCTAATTTCCATCCAATTTGTTTTAATTCAAATACTAAATAAAACCCATCAATTTATGGTTCAGGTAGCCCACTTTTCTTCCTTAAAGCAGCCACTTTAGAGAACAGTTTTATAAAAAAATCTAATTGTTCCAACTTTCGGAACCCTTGCAGCTTTTGATTTATTAGTATTCTTGGCTGTGCAATAGGAAGTATATTCCATCTGTATTTAATGACCTTAGGTACCCGCTGTGATAAAAACCACAGCAAAAAATTCAGTGCCACCCATTCACCCCTAATATTTGCACAAATCCTCCTTGCCTGGACAGGAAATGCTCTTTTATTTTGTTTTGTGCTTCTCTAACTTCTTCAGGAAATGAGGAGCACTGGCTTTTCTGGCAGCACCGATTAAATAAGCAGGTTTGTGGAAAATTACACAGCATCCTACATTTTAATCCAGTTGCATGAAGCTATAGTCCTGTGGTGATCCCCAGCATGGGTCTGCTGTTTTGTAAGAGTGGAAAGCGGCAGAGCTGATCTGCTAGAGGCACTATATATGATAATTGCATACAGGTTAAGTGTTTTGCAAATTAGCAGTGCTTCATCATCCGCTTTCTTTTTTCCGCCCATTCAGGTTGGCACACAGAGCATGCTGAAGGTGACTTCTCTAATCTGCAGCCGCTGGAACATCCTGCTGTCCCCACACAATCACTTCCTGTCATTAGGGAGACGGCTGTTGTTCCATCAGAAGTTATACATGGCACTATGGATTTTGCTAAAGAGCAACTTAATTTCTTCTGATGTGTTTCCCACACAGTAAGACCCCAAGGAAATCGTGTTTCCTGCCTGTCAGCGGTCAGTGCAGAGCAATGAGAGGTCCTCTTTTTCACCCATGGAAAACAGAGCATGAAGGTGCAAGGACAAAATATCTGGGTGCTATTCTGGCCCTCTCTGCCTCCCATTTGGCTCTGGATTCATGCAGGTTCAGTTGAGGTCTATTGATCGCTACCCAGGCCCTGTCAGCCAATGGTACAACTGTTTGTAAGCGGACCCTAAATTCATGATGGCATTTAGACATGAGACTTCATGTAGGTGCCACTGGAACCCTCTCACCCTCAAGGCTCCTCAGTTGCTCAGCACCAAGCTCAGGCTTCAAGCCCAAAAGTATTCCCCAACTGCTTCTCTGTGTCTGCTGGGCCCAGGGCCCTACCTGGTGGCCATGCTCTGAGCGAGCTCAGCCTAGCAAGTGAGGAGGGGATGGGAAAAATGTGTCAGTGCTTTGCACAGACTGACTCCTCCTTTGAAGTGGAGCTAAGGCTGAGTTCTCTTCCCTGCTAGCTGTGGAGTGGGACTTCCACCCACATCTCTGAGGACAATATCCACGGCGCCAGTGTGTTTCTGCAGAAACAGCTAAATGCAGCCGTGTAGTCAGGGGCGCACACTCATCCCAACAGGCACAACAACTTTGCAGACACAGTACCCTGTTTCCCATTGATAAGCCCTCTTTTTGTAAATGTTTCTTACTCTTGGTACATCCTAGCACGCCAACTTTCTGGTAAAATCATTCATTACTTACTGGATGATGTTTGTTTTTTTCTTTCTTTGGTTTTTGTGGTTTTGTTTTTTTTTTTTTTTTTAAATTTAAAAATTATGTTCATGTGTAGCAATCAATATTTTAATTTTGTAAAGACAAAAAATCACTTTTGCCTTTTACTACTGACGTAAAAGGTAAAGAAAAAGTAGTCTGTTTTTGTAGTATTTTCAACAGAGAAGTCCAGCTCACTCACAAAAATAGCAAGTCTCTCTCTATATGTGCTCAAAATTGAATAATCAAGTTACTCCAGAGAGAATAGGCCTGAAAACTGCTGGGCACACTCTCAGTATGCCATTGCTAAGCTTCAGGACAGAGGATTCAGATGAAGGAAGTGCTGCTTGTTGATGTTGGGACGACATCCATCCTCCAGCTCTGTATCCTGGTTTCTGTGATAGAAACATGGTCACCTGAGCCAAAGGGATGTCCCAACATGAGCAGGCCTTAGGCTGGTCAAGCAGAATTTATAATAAGCCACTGTTTACCTCTGCCCTATAATTCAGATATAATCTAGAGACTGTCTTCTTTGCCAATAGATAATTTACCCTTTTGGATCTGGTTTCATATTTTTACTTTTCCTAATTTACTTTTTCTTTTAGAAAATGAAAAATGAGAGGAAGCATTCTCCAGGAATACCTAAGAAAACCTACCATTAGTTCATAAAATAGAAATGAACACCCAAGTGTTCTATTGATCGCAGGTGAAGTATTTTAGAGTACCTTAATTTTAATCTTACTCCTATTTATCTGGATATTATAACTAGAAATTTCAAAAGCCTTTGGCACTTCTACTTGGGGTCAAAATTTCAAAATCACGCAGTATGTCAAGCTTCAGCAAAGTGCAGATGATCTACTTTCCCACAGATTCCCAAGGAATCAAACAACTGTCAGAACGGTTTTTTCTTACAGCATTAGCTCTGTAATATTGAATAATTTGCATTTTTAGCTAATTGGTTGCCCCCCATGGAAAGGAGTCACAGCAGTGATTTTGAAGGATGTTTCCTGTTGGCATACTCTTCTTATTAACATCACAACTTTCCAGCTCTGTTATGCCTGTGTCCCCCACTGCGTCTTTGGTCCTTGCAGAATTATGGGAAAATCAAGTAATAGTAAAGGCACCTTAGAGAAATTCAGGCCTAGATTCAAAGCAATTGATAGGTACAAATGAAGGGACATGGACTCAATGAGCTCTTGGTGCTAGATGCCTTCAAAAAACAAGGGAATAGCTTTCCTCTGCTTCTTTTCCATGGCCTGGTAAGAATGATGTGCCCATAGTGAGCAGGAAAAAGTAATCTGCTGGACTGAAACAGAGAGAAACATTATGGGTCTGTCTCTCCATCCCTTTCCTTCTTCCTTCCAGGGACCAACACTGATTTAGCAGCGGAAATCCTGTGCTAAAGAAACTCCCCTCCACCAGGCTGATTTTTGCCTATCTACAAGAAGGCACAGCCCATGTGGCAGGCTGGTGCTGCCCAGCTGTACCTAAGCTAGCAGAGATTCATCTAGTTTGGGTGCTACTGACAGGCACGCTTTTACAAACAGAGCCCTGGGTTGCTGGGGTTGCCGAAGCAGCAGTAGAGCACTGCCACAGCTTGTGCCCAGCTCACAGATAGAAAAGTGACATTGATGGCTGCACTGCACTATGTAACCTAACTGTATGACTTCTTACCCTCCGAGTGATCACTTCTGAATAGACTTTGGGACACAGTGATAGACTGACACAACAAATATTCCTGTCTGTCCTGGATTTGTTCTGTCATTGAAGGCAGGGGGATTGTATTTTTTTTTTCTTTATGCTGTCAGTGCAGCACCTTTAATTAGTACAAAAAAAATGACTTTGAGATACAAAACTGGGGGG